>NC_056746.1:1101937921-1102000421 GCF_019279795.1 Protopterus annectens
TTAAGAAATACATTACAGTGAGGCATTGGAGAGGATAAGCATGTTTAAGTGTTAATAGGGAAGTAGTGATGGAATAGTAATTTGGTTGTGCTAGTTACAAGGAAGTATAGCAGTTTATGTACTACAGTAAAGTGAAGTATTAGAAGGGGATAAGAAGGTTAAGTAATTTATTACTTTAATGACAGGAATAAGAAAGGGATGAAGGATGTTAGGAGAAGCTACATCCCAGGGACAAAGCCAGGAGGCATAGAGAAAATGTTTTAATAATGTTTTGAAAAGATGAAGGTGTGGGATAAACCTGATTGATATAGGAGTTTTATTCCAAGTTCTAGCTACATTATTGCAATAGATATTGACCCCAGAAGCCCTTTGTGGTTGGTATATGATACACAGTTGTTTATCATTTGACAGAAGGGTCAGTATAATGACTTCAGTGGTACAATTGCCCTGGCACAAGTGTTTACATCATTGTGCACATATTTTATGGTCTGTTTAACTACTTTGCTCACTATTAAGGTACATTTACTGATTCTGTCTCTTAGGGACCTCTACCTTTTAAGTCATACTCTCAGTTTGTCCCAGTATGTCATTGTGATATTGGACAATGTGGCTCTGATGATTTATGGCTTCAGAAAAGAGAGTGATAGAAATATACACCTTCTTGAAAACACCTAGAATCCCACATATTCTGGCATGAGGGACAGTATGCATGGCATGAGCAAATGTAGATCCTCTGACTGTATCTAGGGAGTACCCATATTGTGTAGAGATACTTCTGTTGGTCTTACACCCTTTAAGATCTGTTGGGCTTTTTTGATGCAGGGATTTGGAGTCCAGGAGCTAGAAGCAGGCAGACAGCACACAGTTCACCTTTGAAGTAGTCAGCACAGGAGGGGCTGAAATTAAACTAGGGTCTTAAACTGGGGCAGGATGAACCTGATCCTCACCAGACCTTACACATGCAGACCTCAGCGAAACTGATGGAGACAATGATCCCTCACACACCCTGCCCACTGCTGCATACTTGCTGCTTTTCTGTAATTTTCCATCTTTTGTAACTTTGGGATCTTCTTACATGAGCAAAATCCTGACCTCAGCCTAAACACTTCTCTGGGAATTCAGAAAGGAAGCCACCACCAGCGGTAAGAAATGCATTCAAAAGGGACTGTTTCTAAGATGCTGGAAAATATGATTCAAAGACACAAAGTCACAATGAGGAAAGGCCTTACTATTGGCTAATTCATATATCTCTCAATCACTGTAAACTAGGATGAATGCAAGTCAGCGGTTTCCTGTGCTAGTTACCACTGGTGACCCACACACTACATTACATCTACACACATTCAAACACACATACACACAAGAACACCAAGAACACACACATACACACACACACACACACACACACACACACACACACACACACACACACACACACGCACACACTCACAGTCCCTCTACCTGATCACACTCATAGACACACTCATCCAAGCATCGACACAAGATTAGTTTGTTTTTGGTTGTAATGTGTATTATTTCACTGATAGCATCTATTTTGTAAATTGTGGTGTATTTTCTTGACACTGTGTTTTTATTATCTTCTGCTTTCAATTACATATTTAAGCTAGGAAGGAGACCAGAGCTGTATTTGTTGTGAGTCACACAGAAATTACAACAGGTCACTTAGGTTAATTACTATTGAAGTGAGGATGGAACTAGGAACTAAACCTTGTATTTAATGGGTAAAATAAAACATTTCAAGGCCTTACCAGAAAAGCTTACTAAGACTCTACTGTAAATTGCGATGAGGGAAAGGTTAGTTTTCTTTGCTTTCTTGTAATTTTCATTGCTTCATTGCCTTCTTCTGTTTTGTATATAGTCATGTATTATTTACATTGTGTTTTAATTACAGTCTGCTTTCAAAAAAATATTTAAACTATAAAAGAGACCAGAGGACTGTTTCATGTGAGTCACAGAGAAATTAAATATTCCTCACCGTCTTACCCTGGAGCTGTTGTGTTTTTAAACTCAGCCGTCTTTTTAGGTGCCTGCCTCTGATGTTAATTTGATCACATATTTCCTTCCATCTCCTCTTTCACTGGCTATTTTCAGTAAACATAAAGTTGTCATTTTGTGAAATCACTCATCTTCAGCTATTTAAAATATATTGGCCATCCCACTGCATTCGATAGAGCCAGAATACTAAGTGTCCTCCCCTTCCAGTCTATCATCTTTTAAAATTAGTGACTTTCCCATTAATTGCTAAAGCTTGAGTTACCTTTCTCTTTTTTGCAAACTGCAACTCTTAGGATATTAACTCATTTTTTCTGTCTTACCTTTAAAATTTGCAGCATCGAGTCCAAAACCACCAATTACTGGACAGCCCACATTCTGCCTCTCGGTATTTATCTTGGGATTAGTGCTTCATTTCTGCTGCTTGTAAGGGAAAGAGCATGAGGACAGTATTTCTTGGAGACTACTGATCAGCAGAAAGCTTGAGAACTGTTTCATAGGTGCCAGCTTGGAATTTGTGCTTATGTTTTCCTCCAGGTGAGAGAAGGAGCAGAGAGTATTGATTCCTGACTGTCTCTGATTGAGCAGAGAGTGCCTGTGTGGGACCTTCCTGAATGGTCTGGCTGCTGCTCTCAAGGCATCTGCCAGAAGAAGGCCACAACAATCCTATATACCCCTGCATCATCTGGGACAAGAGTGTCTATCATCAAAAAGCCTATGTCCTGCTTCTCATCTTGGGATTGGTGCTACTACTTTGCTTCTTGTGAGAGAAGACACAAAGGGGCATTGTTTCCCAGCAACATGAAGCTTGTGGTGAGATCAGTACTAGTAGAAGGCAGTCAGGTACAGCTCCTCTTTTCATCCTTCGTGACAAAGCTAATTCTTTTATTTCCATAAGTATTGGTTGTTGAGCTGTTGTCTAGTTTAACTTCAGAATATCTCCATACATTGAGTTGATATCTTTCCTGTAAAAGCACCCTTGAAATTTCACCAATGCCAAGTTGCAAACAGGGCAACTACTTTGGAGTGAAAAGCACTGCTCCGAGAGTTGCAAACCAGATGCTCCTGAAATTACTTTATATTCAAACCACAACCATCTAATCAATAAAAAATGCCTGTTACCATGGAAATTAATTTGTCCACTATCTCCATTACTAGCTTGGTAGATATAGACATCCTGAGGCAATGTAGAAATTAGTTCATATTTACTGACAACCAGCTAATTCTCAAACAAACTGATAATATATGCGGGAGATGTCTTTACACAATGTCAGTGGAGGCAAAGTTCTCATATAAAAGCACTCCTAATGTCAATCAGGTTGTCAGTAGTACAGACATTGCACCCATCACACACAGTATGAAGCAGGCACATAGACCCACATATGCTGAGGCATTTATATGTAAAATTCCTAAACCTCGAATACCTGTTTATCAGGGATATCTAACCTTTTTTTGCCAAGGGCCCATGTATCATACAGTTCAGGGGCAACTTAACATACTTAGCAAGGTGTGGGGGTGCCACATTACCATGTACAATGTGCATCTGTCCAGTTTGTTATGGGACATATGAAGGGCCAGATAAAATGCTTTGGCAGGCCAGATTGTGGCCCTAGGGCCACCTATTGGGCACCCCTGCTCTAGACAAAGCACACATAACAAATACCTTCAGCAGCCCTAAATTGACTCTTTCAAAACAACACTCACACCAGCAGATACAACCAGATATCTAAGCTCATAAGACACAAAGAGTAGGGTAGTGCAATCATAGCTCTCAACCTTCCATGTCCAAAATGAGGAACACTCGCCTTCAAAATGTGGAACAAATGGGCAAAATGTGGAACACATACTAATGGCTTACTAACAACTTCAACTAGGAAGGTCATAGGATGAATAAAATATGCTGGTTTTACTTATAAAGAAGATCCTTTAATGAAGTAATATGATTAATTTCTATTTACCATGGATTTCACTTAAAAAAAATTCCTAACACTGAATGTGTGACAGACTCTTTCAATGTGGAACTTTGAAGAACTTCGAGGAACATGAACTTTTTAAGACCCCAAATGAGGTACGTTCCTCGTAATGAGGTGCACTTGAAAGGTATGAGTGCAATATTTGTCAGAATGAAAGGAGATAGTCAACAGACCATGCTGCTTTGTCAGGGATGGCCTGCACCTTTCCAAGCTAGGCTTTCAAATATTACCTAAAACGTTGTCCTCCTCCATAGTAATTTTTTTAGGCAATGCTAAACTGAAAGTATTTTCAAACTAGCAAATCAAAACCAGGGAAATCTTAAGGAGTTACTGCTCAATGTTAGGAGTCTTAACAAGAAATTCCACACCCTACAAGCTCTCCTCACCCTGGAGAATGCTGACATCTGTGCATTCACTGAGACATGGTTTAAAGCTGTGTAGAGCACACCAGCAATACAAGGTTATAATGCCTTCTACACATTTAGATCAGCTATTACACAGACAGGGATTAAAGGTGGAGGTGTTTCAATTTATAACAAAAAGAAATATACCTCAAGGCTGGTCAAACAGGATGATGCACTTGAGCTTCTCCATGTTAAAATCACCATAGACAAAATCGCATACCACTTCCTTGCAAGCTATAGGTCTTCCTGTATGCCTGAGGAAACCCATAACATGCATTTATGTTTACTGGAAACACTTACCATGCAGCCTAATACCATATTCTTGGGTGAATTTAATTACCCCACTAACAACTGTGAATCATATCCAACATCAAATGTGTAGACACAGTTTCCTGGATTTTGTAAACACAAACTTCCTGGACAAGATTGCCAGTATGCCAGCCGGAGTGCAAATATACTCGATCTGGTCCTCAGTAGTATAGGAGAGTGATGCACACTTCCTGTTGTCAAAGAATTTGACAAAATACCCCACTGAGGCATTGTTGAAAATCTCAACAAGTTAGGTATAAACCCTTATATCCCCCAGTGGATAGCCAGCTGGCTCATAGACAGGATCCAGGAAGTTAGAATTGGGGAGTTCACCTCTATAAAGAGGCCAGTCACAATCAGAGTCTCTCAGAGTTTGGTCCTGAGACTGCTCCTTTTTGGCATTTACTTTTCTGAAGTCAAGGCCAATGTCAAAGGTCTCTGGCTGACAAAATCTGCAGATAATTGCAAATCAGGAACAGTTATCGAGGGTCTATATCACTTTTTCAAATGCTTTATTCAGCAAATCACTAGTTACTGAACTCATTTAAGTAAAAAGTAATTTAAGCAAGTGATCATTTCAGCGAATTTCTTCTCAGGGAAATGAAATGGTTGACCACCATTGGGAATTTGCCCTTTTCTTCACTGTAGTAAGATGTGGGAGTTGGTATATTTAGTTAGGGGGGGGGGGCTGTGGGGCCGAAGCCCCCAACTTTGTTGAGTTTTAAATTGTATAGTGTTTGTTATGGTCAGTATCTGGCTCACTAGTTTTTTTCTCTTGGAGAATGTTTGCTGAAACAATCATTCACTTAAATGAACTTTCTCTTAAGTGAGTTCAATAAATAGTGATTCGCTGAATAAAATATTCAACAAAGTGATATATAGCCACTATAGAATCCACCACCGACATTAATGTTCTCCAGGAAGGGCTGACACAGATAAATAATGTATCAAAATCATGTACTAAAACTAAATGCCAACAAATGTGTAATAGTACCCTTCCAGAAGTCATCTAGCCCTGGTAACTATCATATTGACAACACACCCCTGACAGATGACCCAGTAGTCAGGGACTTGGAAACACACATAGATAGAAATCTAGCCTTTGACCATCACATGTCTACAGTATTGAGGAAATAATTCTATGTTGTGCAACTTACAAAAAAGGTATGGCATCTAGGTTCGAGGAGGTCATTGTTCTACTGTATTCAGCATTCATCAGAGCTAATACAATGCCCCCTTTGATATGTACCTAACCAGGCACATCCAAAAATTGGAATATCCACAGAGGTTCATCAATAAAAGAAATGGGCCGTAAGTAAGATGTCCTATGCAGACCACCTCAAAGCTCTATCACTGTATGCTGTTTCCTACAGGCTGTTAAGTGGAGATCTATGCCTGACATACAAAGTATTGTCAGACCCCACCCTGATAAACTTCCTGCATATCTAAAATTACACATTCTAATGACATATATCTTGCCTGTGATATAAACAGGACGTATTGGAGAAACAGGTATGTATTCCTGAGATGACCCCCTCTCTGGAAGAAGCTCCCCATTCATGAGAAGCAGAGTTCTTCCCTAACCTAATTCAAGTATAACTTGGACAATTAGATGGGGAATAGGAAATTCATCCTTGGTTTGGCACCTATGTTTCTAATGGACACAGGCAGGTGGTAAATGGTTCATCTCCCAGGCCCCTGTTGCAAATGTTTCATCTCCCAAGCCCCTGCTAACACTTATCAAGGGTACCAGAATTTGTCAGAGATTTGTGATGCATGTCTAGGCTTAAAAAGGCCCTGGTGTTCATTTGACTAGTACACTCCTATGAACCTAAAGACATACATACACGCACACACACTCACACACACACACACACACACACACACACACACACACACACACACACACACACACACACACACAAAGTGCATGCATCTGAGTCCACTCATCTCTGTCTACATACACTCACAAATGCAGCCACTTACATACACATATGCACACACTATCTATCTACTAAACTCCCTAGCACTTACCTCTGACAAGAGCTCATCTATTGGAAGCAATGTGATTATGTGAGCTTTTGGCAATGTCCATTAACATCGCAAGCAAAGGTAACTTACACAGGCATTTCCAGGAAGACAGCACATGGCTAATCAACATAGACTGCTCCCCAGGAATGCCTCATTAGTATTTGTGGTAGGCCACAGAGAGAGCCCATCATGGTGTTGTGCCACTTTATTCATCACTGTGGTATGGCTGTTTCTGAATCAGAATTGATTACTCTGAGGTTTACACCATACTTACACCTTATGGTTAACTTTCTGAATTGAACTCTTGGTCTCTGAAACAGACATTCATGATAAGATGAGTAGGTACCGATGATCTAAAATTGTCTTGTGATTTCTGTCCCACCTAAGCTATATTTATTAAAAGTTTTACAATGTCTGCAATTTAACACATTCTGGAACTCCAGTAAGCAAACTAATATTTGAGGTGATAAGACTGGTGGAATTTTTCTCCTCTAGGTGAATGTCTAGGTGAGCTACTTCTGGGATCTCATGAACCCCCACCCAAAAGAAAAAATAAAAATTAGAGTAAATGAATAAGAAACATTAGAGTAAAGGGTATTTATCATTCTGAAAGTACCTTATACTTGGAGGTGGCAGACAAACATACATGACGCACAGAATAACAAGAAGAGACCATACTCTTCAGCTGTGAAAAATGAAATGAACATTCTATGGCTTCTTCTCCTTGCAACTTAGTTTTCAGCTGATGTCCAAAGTGTGTAAGATAATCAGTTACTGGGGAGGGGACTTCAGTACCGCCTTTGGAATTCTGCCTGGAAGAGATTTTCCACCCATGGCAAATTCCATCATATGGAATATAACTACCACAGTTGGCCTTAGTGTTAACCTATATTTTGAGAGCGTTGCTGAGCATAGTTGGGCCTTAGTAAGGAATCTAAAGTATGTTTTCTTTTGCCTCTGAATCACTGTAATTCAATGGAATCATTCCAGTGGAAGAATAATGTTTAGTCTCATTTGGAGCTTAAGCCCAAAACTTTTAGCATAGTGTACTAGTGTCATTGCCACTGGACCAGCAAGTGTCTCTGGGCAGACAGGCGGTGAGTTTTCCTTAAAAGAGCCTTATCCTTCAGGATAAAAACCTCCCAAAAAAGTAATCAGAATGACATTACAAACACACACACACACACACACACACACACACACACACACACACACACACACACACACACACACACACACACACACACACACACACACACACACACACACACACACACACACACACACACACACACATTCACACATACAAACACAGAAAGCCCTCTACATTTATATTGTATTTTCTCTGCTAATCATTGCACCCCTGAACCAACCAAGTTCAATTAATTTCTGCTAAAGCCTTTTTCTGTAAGTGGTGCAGTATATCTTGACTGACTTAAGCAGCATATTATTATTATGAAATAACATTACAGTACCTGCAGCTTTTGAGTGACCAAGTACAGATGGTTTGCCAGCGTGTTGACTGCTTTTGGCAGTAAAAACATTGCACAGTTCTGGGCAGCTAGTCTGGTTGAAGTTAACATAGGTCTCTGCACTTTGTGATTCTCTCACCATTCTTTATATTATCACTTGTGTATAACTTGTGAGCCTTGTGTAAGAGTTTACAAGCCATCGAGTATCTGTTTACTGTATATCATCTTCACTTAGCAGGTCTGTTTGGCCATAATCCCATTGTTAACAAGAGCTAACTGTTTTCTTTGCTGATGGTCTCACTGTTCGTTCAGAAAATGGCCTCTGGTGTTTTAATGTTAACACCTTTTTAAATAAATGGGCAAAGATGAAAAACAATTTAACTGCAGCATGCAAAAGGTCACATCACTCAGAGTAAATATTAACTTGACACTATGCTGCATTTACACTTCATGAGTTATTAACTGTTGTAATTTATGCTTAGCATTTAAAATACACAGACGTGCATATTTTTGTTAATGCTTCAGAATTTACATGACTTATGAAAAATGTCACGGTGTTATATTGAAGTCTTTACATGATGAATAGAATGGATATTAATATATGGTGCTATCCAAACTCTGATGGGTACTTACAAAAGTATGTAGGACTTCTGTTGTTTTGTTTGGATAATGACACAAAAATTAGCTTAAAAGTACATAGTAAGAACATGTGAAAAACACGATTGGTCAAACTGCTACCTATACTATAAGTTTTTATGTTATTTTATATTTTTGAGTAAGGTTTGAGAATATCCATTGCTGTTTATAAAGGTAATTAAAAAATATATAATATTTCCTTACTTCATGAATATATTAAAAATCAAGCATTCTAAACATTTCCTTTTGACCATGTTAGGTGACATGTTTTTACATAAAGGTTCCACTGATACTATGAGATGATGCTGACCTGTTTAGAAGATTTTTTTTGTTATTTTAAGAAAAATATTTTGGTTCTTTAATTTGATTTAATATAAAGGTAAACAGATGATCTATGATCAGTTGATACTTTTGCATTAGATTTCTTTCATGCAACAAATTTACACTGTTCGATGTTTACTAGTATAATTCAGTCTACACTGACATTTTTAATATATGGTTACTTTTCACTGATTTTTGCCTGTAAAGGCTTGGGCAATGGTATTAATGGCATACATAGAAAGCCAGGGATGTAATTTTCCACAGTTGCTTGTGTAGAAGCAAAGAGTTATACTTGCTAAAATGAATTGTGTTATTCTGTGATATAGAACTGAACTAGAATTAAATATTTCTTGATAATCTCCCTCATAATGATCATAAAATCTGATTCACAGATTAAATGAATGTGGCCTTGGATTCATATTATGGTTGGGGGGAATGGGAGGGGTTGCCTGATAAGGTAGAGCTGGGAAGAGAATTGCAGCAGGATTGTCTGCAATTTTCAGTCTTGTTTCGCATTGTTATGAGGAGTTCACACACAGGGTCTAATGTTTTCTGGTGGACAAATCATGGAGGGTGAGCATAACAGTACCAGCACATTTGCAGGTAACTGTGCAATCATCTGTGAAATGTTGACTGGAGGTTAATTGGGGGGGGTGGAGATCTTTGGTAGGTTTAGGGATGAAGACGGGTAATGTTTTCTCAGTAAAGTCAGTGATTAATGACAGAACTGATGTGATTATGTGTGCCTTTTCTTTCTCCAAGGGTAGGAAGGAGAAATATATGGGTATAAAAGTTTAACTATTGGTTGAGTAGGTAGTGTAGAGAAATTGACTAGAGTTACATGAAAGGGTTCTAGTGATACTGGATAAATGGTTTGAGCATATCCACAATTTATGGGGTTGTGGTTGTTTAGGTAATGATTCTTTTGAGGGTATTACATCTTATGAGACACATTTCTGTTAGCATTCAGAGTTGCAGAGGGTATGTGTGAAAGTTTGTCTGGAGAGGTAAAGAGGTGGGACATTAGTAAAGGGTGAATACACATACTATACATTTCTCTCAGAGACTGCTAGGTATGCAAGATGTAAGTTTGCAGTGGGTGATATGGAAAAGGGGAGAATATGTGAAGTAGATTAGGCAGGTGGAACAACAGAGGTAGGGATACTGCATGTAAATTACCAGGAGACCTGAGGGTGGTCAAGATGGAACTGGAACAGGCTGGTAAGATAACTGAGGGAAGATGTTTTGGGTATGGCAAGCTGAGACGAAGGAATCAGAAGGAAGAGGCCTGCAGGCAGTAGTAGATGTCATGGGCTCGGGGGGACAAAAGGAAGACTAATGGATTTCCAGGAGTTATAGGTCAAATGTGGGCTAATAGAGGAGGATTGGTTATCGATAAGAAATGCAGTAGTAAGCAAACTGGGAAAGAGATATCAGTAAACAAAACAGGTGCAATGAGTATGGACAATAATTTATTGGTTTAAAGTTAAAAAAACAGAACTGGAATGAGATTTGGGGGAAGCGAAGGGAAGTAAAGAATTAAGACGCAACACATGTTTACAGCAGGCACAGTACACAAAAATGAAGAAAATTGCCAAGTCCAAATTCCAGTCCTGCAACCAATTTATTGATGAAGTTAAAAAAAGTAAAGGTTCAGTGCGCTCTGCTGGCCTACTCATTACATGCAGCATGTCTGGTCCGGCACAATACTGTTCATTTAGCGTAGAATATTATATCATGACCAGGCTTGAGACATGGAAGGATTTAATTTTATTATTTATTATTTGGACATGAGTAATGGCCATTATAAATTTTAACTGTATATCACATTGCTGTATATTGCTATTTAGCAAAAAGGAAAGATGTCTCAACTGTAAAAGCAATAGAGGAAAGTAAACAAAACCAACACAGACCTGGCACTCAAAAGAGGTGGAAATAAATTTCTTTACCACAGTGAAATGTGGAACCAACAGCTTTATTGCATAAATGCAATTACACCACAATAGCATTTTCATCTTCTGTTATACTTCCTCAGATGCAAAACAGATTTACCAAGCTGTGACTTCCTTTTATACTACCCATAGTGCATGCAATTATTTAATCAACCAATAAAAATCAATACTTTAAAATCATTCCATTCCTTAAAATAAAATAAAATAAAATAAAATACAATACATTTAATTTTTGTATTTTATTTTAAGGAACGGAATGAATTTAAAGTATTGATTTTTATTGGTTGATTAAATAATTGCATGCACTATGGGTGGTATAAAGGAAGTCACAGCTTGGTAAATCTGGTTTGCATCTGAGGAAGTATAACAGAAGACAAAAACGCTATTGTGGTTTAATTGCGTTTATGCAATAAAGCTGTTGGTTCCACATTTTGCTGTGGTAAAGAAATTTATTTCCACCTCTTTTGAGTGCCAGGACTGTGTTGGTTTTATTTACTTGTCAAACTGGATAAAGAAGTAAAGTCCAGGACACAACCGTAGATGCAAATTCTTCTCTTTATATCTCACAAAATACAACAGATGAGCGCTTTCATCTAACGACTAGACATTATCAGATGAAAGCACTTGTACCAGAAACACTTATATACATAAAGCCTTAATTAACAATTGCATTTAATTAAAATTTAAAGTGATACACTTCCTCAGTATAAAATTTTCCTAAAAACTAACCAACATGTTTATAATTAAAATGAATATGAACCCATTAGTTCAATACCATAAATTATAAAATCATTTTTAAGAAGTGTGGTAAAACTGTTTACACACTTTCAGCTTTTTTGTGTAGTACCGATCTTACACTAATGTAGTCATTAAGACCTGGTGGAAAGTTGATTTTCAACCTAAGCTGCCACAACAGTTCCCTATATAATAGAGCATTTTTTCTGCCCCCCCCCTCAAAAATTCTTTTTTAACTAAATCAATTATACCAAATTTAAATCCTACAAATGAAGAACAAAGTAAACTGTGCTTGTACAGAGCATTAGTTTCCTTGTGGGTCCTAATATCGTATAAATGTTCATAAATGTGATCCTTAAATGTCCTTTCAGTTTTTCCTATATAATATGCGTTACATGCAGTGCATATAGCCATGTAAACCAACATTTTGGACTTACAATTCCCTTTAATAAATCTTACTTTACTATTCAAACCATTATTTAATATCACAGTTGGCTCCCCCCATATATATGTACACACACTGCATGCTCCACAAGGAGTTGCGGCCCTATATTGCAAAAGTTCCTTTTTACTGTATTCAAAAGTCCTCTTGAAATTCATACCCACTTTGTATGTGAAAATGGGTTGTGTGCCCACTAGTTGATATACCTCCTTATTTATTTTCATTAAATTCCAATTATTTCTAATTATGTGTGAAAATACCTCAGAAAACATATTGTATTGAATAATACATGCTGTATTGTAGTTTCTTTTTGCATCCAAAACCAAAGTGGTGTTCTTAAGGGAATGGCCTAAAAGAGCCCTATATTTAACCCCCCATACATTCTTGACCTCATTTAAAATTTCGGTAACCATTTCAATAGGGTATTCTCTCTCAATGAAACACTTGCTTAAAAAAGCCATTTCTTTTTGTAAATCAAGATAGTCAGAGGTCATCCTAGCTATCCTAACTGCTTGACCCTTAATTAAACTTTTCTTTTGTGCCCTCGGGTGGTGACTACTGTAGTGCAAATAACTATTGCACCAAGTGTCCTTCCTATATATGTTGGATTTGAAACCACTAATTGTCTTTGAAATGGTAACATCCAAATAGTTAATATAATGTTCATTGTATGTATGTGTGAAGGAAAGAAAATGAGTACAAGAATCCAAGTATTCAATAAATTTGTATAATTCTTCTTTGGTCCCGTTCCATAGCACAAAAATGTCATCCAAAAATCTCAAGTACGAAAGTAGAAGAAGATTTGAATGGGATGACAAGATTTTTCAAGTTCACTTATTCTATGAGTAGAGAAGGTATTACATACAAAAAATTGAAAAGGGGTTCAAGTCAAATGTGTGTAGAAAAGTTACTTTCAGTAACTCATATTTGGAGTTTACTAGTAGTCACCCATATTGTCAAAAGAAGAGCATTGTAAAGGGGCAACTGGTGAGAGTTGCCCGGATGACATCCAAGGTAGAGGATGTCAAGGGTGAATTGAGGAAAGTTGCAGATATGTTCTATGATAGATGGTATCCAAGGAACATAGTAGAAGATAAATTGAACTATGTAGAGAAGGAATGGGGCAAAAAGTACACCCCCCCGCTAGGAAAATCAATGGAAAATAAGGAAGTACTAGCAGAAGAGAATAACTTTGAAAAGGCAATGGTTATACTATATAGTGAAAGGGCTCATAAGATCAAAAAATAGTCAAAGTAAATTGGAGTATTTTGAAGAATAACTCCACAATTTTCTCAACGTTAGGAGATAAACCCTCTTTTGTGTTTAAAACAGGGATGAACATTACAAAAAGTTTAGAGCTTGCCACAAAGGAACTGAACCCAGAAAAACTAGGTACTAAAAAATGTGTGAGATGCTCACAATGCAAACACATCTCAGAAACCAAGGAGTGCACCTTGGATAATACTTTAAGAATTAAAGTGAACTTTATCAATGGTAATTGTCAGATAGTAGGTATCTTATACTTTTCAAGGTGCAGAACATGTCGACTTTCTACGTCAGAAAAACTGAAAAAAGATTGAGAGACAGGGTATATGAACTCCAATACCAGATCCTGACAAAAAAATCGAAATAATTCACTTTATAGGCATTTCATTGTGTGCCTTACCTTTAAAAATGATACCTCTGGAATTTTAGAAAAAGTTGTTTCAAACCCGAGGAGGGGCAGTTTTAGATCATATATAGAGGAAAGAGAAATGAAATGGCAAATAAGACTGCAAGCAATGCAAACACCTGGATTAAATGACTTCATCTCCCTCAAACCTATTTTAGTTAGGAAGGCCATCATTTAAAGAAAAAATGTTTTGGGTTTTAATGATTTGTATTTGGTTATATATTTATTTGAATCAATTATTTTTTTGAATAAATAATATACTGATTTTAACTGTATATTTTTATTAACACGAAGACTGGTATAAGAAAGGTTGTGCATTTTAAGAGGTTTATAACAGGATAATTATGTTTTTTCAGTACACACAGGATTTATAGGGTTTTAAATGTATTATGTATGTCAGACACCTTTAAGAAAGTCATTGAGTTTAATTAATGACGTCATTATTTGATTGTATAAATTTAGTACTGGTGGAAAACATTTTAGATTCTGATGATGTCCCTGCTACAGGGGATGAAAGCACCCATTTCTTTGTGTTTGGTGGTTAAAATAAACTTATTTAGTAATTTTACAAACTTTCTTGGTCCTGCTGTTGTCTTACAGTGCTAAAGGATATAGTTACGTAGGTCAATAGTTCTCATACCTTTTGACTTCAGGGACCCACACCCTTCCCCTATCCTTCAGGAGATACCATTTAGCGTTCTTCTTTAGTGTCTGAAGACTCCTTCCAGCTGCCTCTCTCCACTAAGAATTCAAGAATCTAACTCTAAAAACCGATAATGTTGCTGATACAGCACCAAAGGCAACTGATTTCAGTAAATATCCTTCCTTATCCTGTTTTGCGGATACTGCCTCATACAGTATATTTATTGGTGTCTGTCATACTGAAGTCTGGTTCCTTGGCTCAGTCCCTGATTTAGCAGTCACAATGTTACTATGTATATATGTACATAAAACAATCTTTTTTTTTCTTTTTTCTCTGATGCAATATGCCTGTAAATCTCTGAGTTGAGGTCTTGTATTTCAAAATTATGTATAACACATACGTTTTTCAATAGCTCATAGAAAAACCCCAGGCCAGGCGAACACTCCTGGCATATTATCTCAATTAGCAGATAACTGTAAATTCAGTGTTATTATTTGATCGTCCACTGACTGACAACTGCTAAAACATGAGTTAGGCCATGTTACAATCAGTGCAAGGACAAAGCTCTCATATTAAACATGAAAAAATGCAGCATGGTTTATTTGGTAAACAAAACGTGTTCGCATACAATATAAGTGGCACACCTCTTCAGTCACATACTGTGGTAAGGGATCTAAGCACTCATGCTGATAATTCCTTATCGTTTGACTATTACTGTCTTTGTAGTAGTTTTTCACACTTTCTGTCTGGCTCATCTAATTTCCAAAGGCATCGCCATTAGATCCAAAGAAGTCTTATTATGTTTTACTTATATCTCATCAGACTTATTATTAAATAAAGTGCACCTTTCAGCATGTATTTCTCTAAACATGTCGCTCAAATTGAGGGACCTCCTAGATTAATAAAGTAAAAGATCAGTAGCTTCAAAAATCATAGTTAACAGGACAGATTAGCAGCGCTCTTTGCATCCAGTCTCCATGGAGATGTGTGGCTAGCCTTTCGAGCCATGAAAGATACAACTCTCTTCGACCTCCTATTTCTTCACAGAACAAATGATACCTCAAAACCCAGTTAAACTAACTAAACTGTCATCAACAGATAAATAAGACACATTGGCATGATTGATTCATAATGTATCCCTCACCTCTAGAACAAACGTCCACTACGTGTCAAGCAGGATATCGCTCCTTATTACCTTCAAGGTCTTCTTCTCTTTCAGCTGTTCCCATTAGGGGTCACCACAGCAGATCATCTGTTTCCATTTCTTCCTGTCCTCTGCATCTTGCTCTGTCACACCAACCACCTGCATGTCCTCTCTCACCACATCCATAAACCTTATCTTAGGCCTTCCTCTTTTCCTCTTACCTGGCAGCTCCATCCTTAGCATCTTTTTCCCAATATACCCAGCATCCCTCCTCAGCACATGTCCAAACCGACGCAATCTTGTCTCTCTGGCTTTGTCTCCAAACTGTCCAACCTGAGCTGACCCTCTAATGTACTGATTCCTAATCCTTGTTATCTTCAAGGTAAACCTAGATAATTGATTAGTAGTGTCACGTTCTCTCTCAGTCTATCTTGTTTTGCCCTCCTTGAGGTTGGAGAAAACTAATGAATAAGGGTTTTTGGCTAGGCTTGTAAAGGTCTGCATGGTAATTGTCTAGTACTTACCTTTGTATGTATGTAACTATGTACACTAATTATTTATAAGTGAAGTTTAGTATTTTTTTCCATTATCATATAGTTGTCCCTGCTTTCTCTTTACTGTTTAGCTCAGCTAACGTACTGATATCTGTTTTCTGGATTTACTCCCATGTGCTGTTGCTGTGTTTAAACTTGATGACCAACTGAGGACATGCAGGGATACTTGACCAAATGATAAAAATAACATTGCAGCACTTGCTGCATGTGTTTAAGGCAATCCATAGAACATTGCTATTATCCATGGCAAAATAACTGTCAACCTGATTGCTTCCAGCATCAATCAAATAAATACCTAGACATGCTTTTACTTAAAGATTGTATTCCTCGTGTAAATTTTTTTTTGTTTAACTTGATAAAAACATATCTATCAGTGCATTTTATATTTCAACAGTTGGCCAAAGTAGTAAAACAAAACAGATTAGTTTCAGAAAGTTAGCAACTTCATTAAAAATAGTAATTTAAGAAACATTCTATTAGATTTTCAGTCTATATAGAAGCAGTCTGCCTTGTGTTTATTATCTCCGTCTTCCTATGCGTCCTTTAGGGGGTACTGAACAATGTATCATGGGTTCCAAGTTGCCTCTGAGCATTAAGGGATCTATACCTGCCTGAATACACTGCTTGCTGGCTGGTCTCACATAATCTTCAGATGCAGAGAATAGATGATAGGGGGTGATTACCTTCCAGCAGTTGTCAAATCTGTCATGCACAGTGGTACTGCAGGGTATAGCATGCAATTTAAGATAAAGTGACGTTAAGCTGTATGAATGAGCAGTCATCGGAATGCAATTTGCTACATGTTATTCACTTGCCCTCTATTAAATGTCCCTTTACATTTGCTTACTTAGCTCCTTTTCTCACTGGAATCCAGTACTAGCTGTAGACTTGCCTCCACTTCTTCATTATTTAGCTGAGTTGTGTTCAACAGCATACAGTTCTGTGTCGTAGTGTTGCAACGCTGTCATTAATTATATAATGAAAGCTTATTGTTATGCAAAAGCAAGCACTCTGTCTGGACACAGCAATCAGCATGCCTGTTATAAATTTAGCATTCTTCTCAGGAAAATTAAACTTAAATGACAGAAATCCCTTTGTCTGTAGCTACTTAAAATAAAAGCTACTGTCACCATATTCTCTGTACCATTAACTGCAGATGCTCATATATTTTTATCAAACATCACAGAAAATGAATAAATAAATAAAATTCTCTTCCTGGCATGTTGCAACTCTTTAGTATAACTAAGATATGTTTTATACTTCCACTGGGTGATTTATTATGATGCAAAATTCTTTGTAAAAGATCATGTAATACATACTTCAAGTGACAACACTTCTCTAAACTGTTGCATGAACTACTATGAAGACTTCCTTATGGACAGCCGTATGATGACAGCTGTTTTCTTACAAGTTACACTAGGTTGATTCTGTACACAGATTAATACTATAGGGTCAATATGTTCAATAACCAATCCTTGAAAAGCTATCATTAGTAAGCAGAAATGCTGAATCCAGGCATTTGCAGAAGGGTTGAGAGTGGAGTTTGGAAAGCAGAACATTGGAAAGGTCCATGGAAAGTCAACTAAATGGGGTGGGCTGTGGAATGTAGACCACTTGGCATTGCTCTAAAGAGAAGTCTAAAAAGAAAGCAGTGCATATTCATTTGCACATCACTGTGGTGCAGCTGTGGTAGCTGAAGTAGGTAACCACCCCCTGTTCAGCAATAGAGTAATTGATATACCCCTGTCAAGGTTATGCTGTAAGCTTCCTTTTAAATTCAAAAGTCAGTAACTTCATTCTAAAAGGCTGCATGTATCTTCATCCCTACCCACAAAAGAAACTCACACACACACACACACACACACACACACACACACACACACACACACACACACACACACACACACACACACACACAGGCTACAGATTATCTGGCTTTCTTCCAGGATAAAAAAGAAATGTGCAGAGTTGCAGCTAGCCCTAGATACCTGGCTACCTACCTGGATTGATAATAATGCTCCGGTCAAAGAGTTGCAGCCATCTGTTGTGTTTCCCCAAACACTATCAGTCCTGTCCTGCCACAGGCCACGACTACTGCGGCTGCTGTCTTTACTTTCTACCATTGTAAACCAATGATTAGCTATATTACACCCCCACTGCTCCACCTACCACAATGCAATGATGTCTGACCCCTACAACTGCCACTGCCAAACACTGCAGATCCTGAGAAAACTACATGCTTGGGACCACACGCTACTTTACTTCATGCTTAAACTGCCACTGCTTTTCTGCTCTTGTGGTTCTCCCATTCATGGGTGTTGATATCTAAACTGATGTCTCAGAAAACATATTCTAAGATGGAGTTGAAAACCTGGGAATATATAAAGAGAAACTAGATTGGATTCTGGCAGTATGGCCAAGTCACAGTAGCAAAAAAGGGGTGGGAGTACACACACTCCTGGTGCAGCATAATTCAGCTGGTGGGTATTGAAGAAAGCAATTCTGTTGACTGTGTGCATATAACTGATTCTGAATTTTAACATATTAACCTTAATGTTGAGTAGATTGCATCAGATTACACATAATATGATCAGATTGTTTTAATATTTTTTTGGACCCAACTCTACCTCTGATTTTTTGATCCCTTTCAATTTGACTACCTCAACCCCCTGGAACAGAATATTACTTTGTAACTAGATAGAGGATGTTTTTCTTTACATGAAGGACAGCTGATTTGGCATGGGAAGACTTACACTCCAGCCACAATTATGAGTGGGCATATCCTGTTATCCAGTTATGCTTCTGCATGTGAGATCCCTTAGCATTTACTGAGCTCTCCTAGCACATTAAGGATATGAGCTCCCCTAACACATTAGGGATATGAGCTCCCCTAACACATTAGGGATATGAGCTCCCCTAACACATTAGGGATATGAGCTCTCCTAAAACATTAGGGATATGAGCTCCCCTAACACATTAGAGATACGAGCTCCCCTACCACATTAGGAATCTGAGCTCCCCTACCACATTAGGGACGTTGACCCCTCAGTAGCTGAAAGATGGCACTCAAGCAGTAACAAAAAAGAAAAAAAAACATACTCGTCCCCCTCAGAAAAGGAGAATCTGCCCGCAGCAACCACTAAATCCATCCCCACCCTCACTTGTTTCCTTCAGTGACAAGTCCGACTGTTTGAACAGATCTAGCCCTAGATCACTTGGGCTACAGTCAGGGCTCTATCCCTCTGCAACATGTTATAGCCTATCAGCTCTCTGAATTCAAATAGAAGTATATGTTGATGGACTCAAAACTCGAAAGACCTGCAAAAAGAAACTTGTATTAAATGACTTAAAATAAAACCCATTCCACATTGTTCTAATCTCCCTAGAGTTTAAATGCATTCATTTCCTGATAGTGAGTTCCTTGAAATGGTCCAGCTGTTCAGTCAGACTGGAGACATTTGAATCAAGCCCTTAGTTTTCAATACATTTCCATACACCAACAAAACATTACTTAGAAGCAGTGTTTATTCTGCTATGTGGCCATTTCTCACAGTTCTTTGCTAGGGACAGTAGAATGTGTTGCAATCCCATGTGTTCAGTGGCAACCTTTGTCTTGCTCACTCCAGCACTTTTCATGAATTTAATTTAACAGAAACATCTCCATAGAGAGATTTCACCTCATACTTGCATTTACAATCTTCTCTGATACTTGCCTGACATGTATGTGACTATAAACATGCAAGTAAATACCCATAAAACTGGATCCAGTGCACATTTGCTCCTTTCTAATTCTAATAATTCCTCTGGGATCACAGCACTTAAATGGAATAAAGTCTTTTAGCACATCAAGGGGAAACCCAATTAACTGTGCACTACTTATCAAGATTCAGACCTCTTCTGTGGAGTGTCCATCTGAACCCATATGCAAGAATATTTATATTCAGCTAAAATATGCACTGTTAAAAGCTCTCTCTGAGAAGGCTCTTAGTTTACTCTGCAGATATACCTTGTTCTGTGAGCATTAGATTTATTACTGTGACTCTAAATGCAAAGTCATGTAAAAAAAGAAAATATGTAATTATCTACATATGTTTACTTATGAACCTAACTGTTCTTTCCTGTATTCTGTAACTTCCTTACTTTTCTGGAATTATAATTTATACTTATTACTAATAATTATTATGCATGCTGTGGCAAAGCTAATTACTGTAGAATACACTTCAGTCTCAGATAGCCTGCACAGATAAAATGTAAATAAATTAATGGTATGGGTTTCTCCAAACCCCGGCATGTGATAAAAATAGACTCATGGAGTCTGGCATTATTCTTTCAGATATTAATGCTAAATTCTAATGTATTTAATCTTGCAGAATCTTTTCTTGCTGTGCTGAATTAGAAAATGGACTAATGACTGAGTATTTCCCATGCAGTGGAGGGAACTGCTGTTATGTACCTTTCCTTGATTTGAAGAAAGTAGTTAAACATGAGGAGTGTTGATACAGTTGGTATACTAAAGTCGTCATTGTTTTCACTCAGTGGTATGATTAGACCTGTTTCATACTTTACCATATTTTAGAATCATTACCCCTGCTCTTAATTTCTCCACATTGGCCTCTTGAAAGTTAGGTTAACAAACTGAAAATATGTATCCACTTTTACGCATAGCTGAAATATTTGATTAACTGATTTACTAATTAATTATGAAGTGATTTTACAGTCACTTTTCCACAAGTACTGCATTTGAAAATATTTTCTGTTGAAAAGACAAGAGGTTGTAAGAATTTAGAAGCTGGTGCTGGGCTGAGGATAAATTAAGATATTATATAATTACATATATATATATATATTATAGCAGCATTAGCAGCTGCACACACTTCACTCTGCAAACACTTTACTGCTCGGTTTGGGGGTTGCACATAAATGAAAGGCTGTATGTACCTCCTGTAGGCAGCAGTTGCAGATCTCACAAAGCTACTACAAGGTGGGATGGGGTTAGTGAACAGTCCACAACAGCAGTATAATGTTGTACCAGCATCCTTGGTATCTTCATCGGCCCCATGCATGCTTCCATCTGAGCTTGGCTGAGGCTAGCATGGATTCAGTAAACCCCGTGAAATAGTAGATTTGCTGGTGGCAGACAATGGTTAACTGCAGGGAAGAGGAGCAAAAAGAAAGTATGCCCTCTATCTGAAGTTGCAGAAACTGCATTAGTGGTAAAAGGAGTAGTGCAAAATCTAAGACTTTTTTCAATTTTTGTGTTACTAAAAGGAAATCTGAAAGGTATTTGCAAAGAAACTACTACTCAATATGGATAACCTCCTATGCAAAACCTGCATTTACATTTGTAATGCACTACTTTCATTTTATGTTTAAGAAGAATTCACCTACTTTTTTAACCTTCTGTTAAACAGACCAAAGGCAGTTCGGTGATCATCTGTTTCAAAACTTAAATTAATAATTCACTACAATCTAACAAAGACATTCTTCATATTTTTCTTTCGTAAGAACCAAATATATTGGTGTCTCAGAACTGTGTAGTAAGAGGACATTGCCAGGATTTTTGGAATAGGATGCACAAGCTTCCAAAATGTAACACCCCCAAGGTGCAACAGACTCTCGCCCCACTCCTACACCTGGAACTGTGTACTGGGAAAAAGATAGGCTTAAGCAAAAATCATATTTAGCAAATAAATAAATTAAACTAAAATTACATGCTCTATAAATTAGAACCACAGTAAAATGCCAGGTCATTTTATTTAATGTAAGTTCTCTTACATCTCATTGCAGTGCCAGCATTTTTAAAAAGTTGTGCACTGCTGTATTTGTCTCCCTATTCCTTTGCTTTTATTACTATTTCTTAGTCTCCTGTAACATCGTCCAATCATCTTCATCAGCTACAAAGCACCAAGCACCACCATTATATTCACTCTGGTGCCGTAGTCTTTATAAAACCATGTGCACTATTGCTGACTGAATTTTTTTCAGCCCCAGTCTACCTTTGTTTTGATTGAGTCCAAGTCACAATCTGTGAAGCCGTTTTCACACAGCCTGGAAAAAATGGAGAAATGTGTTCTTTACAGACAGAATAACTGTTAGAATGTTGACTGGTGATGATTAAACAAAAAAAAATCTAAATATGTGGGCAAAATAAAGATAAACACTTGAGAACTAAGGAAAAAGTAAAAATTAATTATCAGAAAAAAAAATGTAATTTGTAACATGGCAGTTGGAGTTAACAGGTTATAATGTCTAAAAATGGCAAAGGTAGCGTGAAAGAGACAACAATTAAACTCAGCAGTACCATTTATCCCCAACTGATTTCTTCATTTTTGATTGGTGATATTTCCCAGTTCAGACAAATTAAGTAAAAGTGGACGCTTCTTCCTAGTGAAATTCAGTAGGTGATATAATATTATTATTTTGGCAATAACATTCAGTTTTGCAGATTCTCTTATCAGTGTTTCATCGTGTAACCATAAGCTAGTTGAACTCTTGGGGGACTAAACTCCCTGATTATACCTGGAAATGAGGAGTCTGTATTATTTATACTTTACTTCAAAGCATGACCAGTTAGCATAGCCTGACCGCATGGCGAAAAGTGAAGAAGTCTAGACACTTATTTGGCTGGTGACACAGATGGTTGAGGAACCAGATGAGGAAGACAGTGGAGTAAGAGGAAGGGAACATCAAGCCTATTGCATTAGCAGTATCTACTGGAATGTGGCTAAATTGCCAGCAGCAGTGATCACCAAAATCCAGTGACTCCATGTGAAGTAGTGTGCATACACACTCCTGAATAACAGCAATTGGTAACTTCACAATGCCACCACGTGTTGTGAGAGATCAGTGCATAAATAATAATTCTGCAGTTTCCCAGTGAATAATAGCACCACTTTCAGCACATGAGTCTCCCTACCCAAGTAAACAAATTGTCTGGTATAATCTCAGCTCTATGAGGAATGAATGGGTCATTTGGGTGAAGGAGGTGGAGGCCTGATGGTCACTGTGAGTTAGGGTAAAAAAAAAAAGAGAGAGAATGACTCTAGCAATGACATGCTGCAAAGTAATGCTGAATTGCTAAATTAAACCACTGTCAATAGCCCAGTGATGAGACAGTCATTTTAAGAACTAGTGAATACTAGAATAGCAAGGGGTAGCAGATAAGTCACATCAATTATAAATATAAATATAAATGTAAATATAGAAATAAATAGAAATAGAAATAGAAATGGCTGGTGCATAAAAACATATTAATTATCCCTATCAGGAAATGTCTGCTATCAGCATTCAAGGTTCTGGTCTGAAATCATCAAAAGACGTGTTGTGATTAAAGGCATGGACAGACAGAAATAGGTTGAGAATAAGGGGTCTTGCTTTTTAGGCTGGAAAGTAGTAAACTGTGATGGTCTTTTTTGTATTATTCCAAGACATTAACTTATCTAAGATGCAGATGGTATCTTATATGTGTTCCAAGCCATCTCTGTCCTTCAGAGTTTTCCGATTATATAAAAAATATATTCCTCTTTTGATTGTTACTTTATAGGGGTACACGTTCTCATTATCATAATCATAAGCACTGCACCATCGGTATAAAAAGTCATTTATAGCAAGCTGAACCCTAACTTTCCGAGATGTAATATATGGTTAAATAAACAGAAGGTTTTAGCTGCATCTTCTGTCTTTAGATAAGCAGTATAAATTAGATTTGATCAATGACCTTAGCTAAATAGAAATACAATAGAAACTCACAGAAATAATGATGGTATTCAGTTACATAGCTCCCCATTCACACTTGGCATGTGAGAAAGCCTATATCAAAGACAGTTCTAGCTCTTTGGAACAATCTCACAGAGAGCACTGGGGATATTAACTCACTACTCACTTTCAAAAAAACACTCAGACACCATCTGTTCAAAGAATGTGAACGCAAGTGCTACAGACGCATGCGCTAACACTGTGGCACACTAGTTCTGCTAATTATATTCCAAATTTGAAAGTTTAGTCTGTTTGATAACACCTTACCACAAGAAGAATGAGACCAAAATGTAATTACCCCACCCCTTTTTTTGTACAGACATACAACTTTCACAAACTGATTAATGATTTATTATAGTGTAGTAACATAATGCAGTGCTGTTAGCTGTGCAGTATGCTTACATATGGTTCTGTATTTATAATGAAGTTAACATATTTAAGCAATAATAATGTATGCATCCTCATAAATGTTGTTTGGTGTTTTACTTATTCACTGTGACATCTCTTGGGTATATATCATACATGCACTCTTTGCTAAGTGCCTTAATGAGAATATACATTTTTTATACTCCTAAATGCATTTATTACTTATTATTGTGTTTGCCATTATGGTCCATTTTATGTCTGAAAAGGACCCCTGTACTAGTTTACTTACCCAACTAAAAAGTATAAATAAATATATAAAGTAAAAGCTTTTTCCCATTGGCATTGTTAAATTTCAGATAGAACAGAAAATTTTACAGTTTAGTAAAGAAAATCACTTCCAAAGCAATGTAAACTATTGGGGATACAAATAATCAGTGTGTACAATAAAGCTGACCACATTAATGAAAAAGTTAAGATGTTTCAATCTCTTAACATGCAGTACACACACACACACACGCACACACATGCACACGCACACACACGCACACACACGCACACACACACACACACACACACACACACACACACACACACACACACACACACACACACACACACACACACACACACACCACACACACACACACACACCCAGACACACCCCCACACACACACACACACACACACACACACACACGCACGCACACACATGCACACACACGCACACACACACCTGAATTTATACGTCTATTGAAAAATGAGTCAAGGGAGCCACTTTCATAAAGACTGAAGAACAAGCAGCTCTATCTTTAAAACAGACTCTTTGTACTATCTTGGTAGCTCAGTTCATTAATGTGTCAAGATCACAGAGGTAAAATCATAGGTCACATCAGTAGGGGTAGGGATGGCTCACATTTCATTAAATTAACCAGTGTAAGTGTTCATTCCAAGAACTTAAAGTGATTTTCTGATGTTAGATTATGTATTGCAGCATATCTTGAGTCAAGTGCCATGATGCATTTTTACTTTTGTCTATAGTTATGTATTTAGGCAGATTTTTAATAAAAAGCTTCATAATCTTAGCATTTATTAGTGTGACGTTACCTTCCATAGACTTTAATGGGGCACCATGGACACAACACACGTTTTTCCTAAGTTAAAGTTTATTGTTTTCGTCAGTGATATCAATATATGGAAATTATTTTATAAAAGTGTTTTTCATGTTGAAATACAACAAAATACTTCATAAAATGTGTCTTCATCATCATTATCATCATCATCATCATTACCATATTATGGTGAGCCCACTAGGCCCCAAGATAGCCAGGAAGCAGACAGACAAAAAACTGTAGGATAAATTACAATCAGAATAAATCTATCTGTCTGTATTTATATTATCAAATGATACTTCGGTTGACATCTGTTTAATTAATACAACTTGGATAACTAAACAAATGATCGACATTTGTGTGAGATCAACATTCCTCATGTAGAAGAATATGCCTTTTCCCCAGCGATCTTGGAGTTATAATATATATAATTAGCATATGGTGTGGGTGTGGGGGGGCACAAGGGGTCTTGCCCCTGTGCAAAAATGATGTTTACTTTGTTTGTTTTTTATGTTTTGCATGTACTGAAATTAGTTCTGGGTGCATGCTTAGTAATGTCAACATACGTAATGTCAATAAATTTGATTTGGCATTTTGACTTAAGTAGTATTTGAGTAGATCTGTGTATATTTTATTTATTTTACGTTTGTTAACCGGGAAAGTCTGACTTGGAACGAGCCAATTTTCAGCAGAGGCCCAGGGAGAAATGCTCTAGACACATGTCTTTATAATGTGGGAGGAAACCAGACCACCCAGAGGAAACTCACACAAACACAGGGAGGACATGCAGACTCCACATAGAAAACACTCCAGATGAGAATCGAACCAGAGAACCTCTTGTTGTGAGGCAACAATGTTACCACTGCGCCGTCCAATAATTCCACTTCTTTTAATCAGAGATGAACTTTCATTGATACAAAACATGTCAACATAGTTCATTGGCGATGACTATCATTTAAACTGATAAATATCTAAACCAAGTGATTGCAAATGTAAACAAATATGTTAAACTAATATTTTATACTTGCAATTATAAAAAAAAAAACTCCAAAAACATTCTTCTGTCGCCAGACCCCATGAAATTAAATATAACAACTCTATTGTCACAAAACCACCAAGAAAGAAGAAAACTACTGAATTATATAATTCCACCACTTTCACCACTGATTTAAATAAGCAGAAACACCAATACACAATTAATGTGTACTGCAACCTAATCAATGGAATATAATTATTACCTTTGTTGATCAACAACATCATTGGCAAGAAAGTCAACCATAAAATGTCAACAATGCAAATATCGACAAGGAACTACTCATGCACAAGGAAGATTCTTGAACAAAACAACAACAAAAAAAAAAAATAACATTGTTTTTTGCAGGGGCAAGTCTCCCTGCACTCCTCATACCTCGTGCTAATTATATATACTTACTCTGAGATTTCATAATCCTCAGGGAAAGGGAATAATCCTCTACCCAGGGACTGTCAGTTTAGGGTAGCTGACATCTGTATATGTCAAACCAAATGTGGTCAATTAAACAGATGTTGACCACCTAGCATTTTGACCAAATGCCCGATTCTATATATATTTATATACATTGGATATAAAAAGTGTGCACACCCCTGTTAAAATGCCAGGTATTTGTGATATAAAAAATGAGACCACAATAAATCATTTCAAAACTTTTCCCACCTTTAATGTGACCTATAACCTGTACAATTCAATTGAAAAACAAACAAATCTGTTAGGAAAAAAATATAAAAAATAAAAACGTACAATAAGCTGGTTGCATAGGTGTGCACACCCTTAAACTAATACTTTGCTGAAGCACCTTTTGCTTTAATTACAACATTCAGTCTTCTTGGGTAGGACTATCAGCATGGCACATCCTGACTTGGCAATATTTGCCCACTCTTCCTTGCAAAAGCACTCAAAATCTGTCAGATTGCAAGGGCATCTCTTGTGCACAGCCCTCTTCAGGTCACCCCACAGATGAAGGACATATGAGACCTCCAGACTCCATATCCATCCCAGTTTGGCTTGTTAAAGGAAGGTCATGCTTGCTGAACCTGTTGGATTTATTTGAAAAGGACTCAAATGCAATGGATGAGGGGAAAATGGTGCATACTGTCTACCTAGAACTGGCTAAGGCATTTGATATAATATCCCACTTGGACATTGTCAACAAACTTATGGAACTAGGCATGATGCCCTTTATAACATGCTGGATACCTAGCTAGGATTGGTGAGACCACCTCTACAAGGAAGCCTGTCATCAGTGAAGTCCATGAGGGCTCTGTACTGGATTCGCTCTTCCATCTTCTTCTTGGAGGTCAGTGTCAATGTCAAAGGCCTATGACCATGTTTGCAGATGATTGCGAACTGGCAGCAGTCAATGAATGCTTCCAAGATGAGAACACTCTTCAGCAAGGTCTAGCACAGATGAACTCTTGCTGTCAAAGCCATGGCTTAAAACTCAATACTAATAAATGCATTAAAGTACTTTTTGGGAAGTCAACCACCCTAAGTAACTACATCTTCAATAAAACACTCCTAAAAGTTGATATACTAGTTATGGATCTGGAAGCTCATGTAGATAATAACCCAGCTTTCAGCCAATGTGTGTCCAAGTTAGTAAAAAAAAAACAATCGTATTTTGTTGCTCAATGTATAAGTAAAGGCATGGCATCTAGGTCCAGAAAGGTCATCGTACCACTGCACTCAACTGTCATTAGACCCATCATAGAGCATAATATCCTCATTGGTATGGATCTGAACAGATAAATGCAGCAAATGGAATGTCCACAAAGGTTCCTTGCAAAAATAATACAGAGAGTAAACACGATGCCCTGTGCTGATTGCCTGAAAGGCCTGTATCTACTTGGTATCATACAAACTTCTGAGATGATATTTGTCTGGTGTACAAGGCATCCCTGGGCCCTATTTTGATGAACATTTTGCAAATCTGCAAAATAAACAGTATTAGAACTACTAGATCAAAATAAACAGTATTAGAACTACTAGATCAAAATAAACAGTATTAGAACTACTAGATCAAAATAAACAGTATTAGAACTACTAGATCAAAATAAACAGTATTAGAACTACTAGATCAAAATAAACAGTATTAGAATTACTAGATCAAAATAAACAGTATTAGAACTACTAGATCAAAATGCCTAAATTCTGCTTGTAAATTCTGTGGATCAGAGTCCCCATCCATAACAAGCATAGCCCCTCCCTAACCACATTTAAGCACAACATGGACCAATGGATGGGTTAGCAGAAATTCATCCTTGCTCTGGTGCTTATGTCTCTGATGCATAGAGGTAGTCAGTAAACCACCCCCTATATAAATCAAATCTATGGGTCACATTTGGGTTGCATGGCTATGCTTATAAGGGCCCTGGTGAAGGTTAGCCTAGAGTCCACCTAGAAAGGGAAGGAAAGGAATGTGGTGAGTGAAGAACAAATGGTCTAAACCATGAGAACCAAAAACAAATGGAAAGCAATATATATATATATATATATATATATATATATATATATATATATATATATATATATATATAAAATAAATAAATAAATGAAGAAATGCAAGAATGCAAGTGAGTATCCAAACATGGGAAATTAACATAACTGAATATGAAACACAAACACTAATAAAAGTTGAAAGGGGACACAGAGTGTGTTATATCAGATGGCCTAAAGGTAAGAATATGGTAAGTGGATTTAACAAAAAAGCCTATTGGCATGCCAGCATGTACAGCTAGAAGCATCATAAAGACGCAACTCTGTTGGGCCTAGATGAAAGCACTATTCCTGTTGTATTATGTACATCTTCTGAGACCAAATCAATGCATGACAACAATAAAAAACATGTGGAACATTATGTGGTCATGAAGAAAGGAGGCAGAAAAGGGATACATTACAAACAGTTAATAAATTAAGGATATCCACAGAGTCCATTAATATAGTACTAATCAAATAAAGAGCTGTATGAGGTCATGAAGTAATAGCTGATGTTACAAGCTGAAACCTATGGTCAAACATGAAGATACATTTTGTTTCACATAATGGTAGTGGATATCTGAAACAGCTACCTAAAGTGATAGTAGTATCAGAAACAGTAATGGAATTATGGAAAGTATGGCATAGATAACATTATTTTTCTGAAGGCTTGGAAAGGTAAGCTAGAGGTTCAGGATGCTGTGCAGATTGGAAGAAAAGCAGACTGAGTGTGTAGGAGCTGCAGTCCACATCTGGTGACAAACTGCATGTTAGAAAGTCTGAATAAGTTATAAGCAATTAATATTGACTGTTGAGGATATCATATATTCTATGAATAAATTAAATGCAGAGTCATCAGTAGTAAAACCACTCATCTGCGTAATGAACTTCCTGAATGGCATGTTTGAAGAGAAATACTAAACACTATAGCTGTCATGAAATGGTGGTACTTGATGAGCAAAATCTGGGATCTTATAAACTGCAGCTATATCTTAAATACTAGTATGTCTGTATAGCAACATATAACATCTGATGGAAGTTCAATGATGTTAAGATAGCTTTATTGTTATGCAGAGTGCAGAACAGATCAGAAAGACAGTGCTGAAGAGCAGATGGGATAGAAAGGAGACTTGGTGTTGGTGCATTGAAGTAAGTGAATATCTCTTCAATCCATGGTTTCTCTAGGGGGTAAGTAATCAAACAGCCCCCACAAATGCAGCAGAAAACTAAGTAATACAAATTTACGGATATGAAAGAAAATAAGAAATATGTGGTAAAGGAAACTTGGAGAGAACGGATACTATTTATTAAAGATAAGGAATCAGAGACCCAGAATGGCACAGACCTATTCTAGATAAACGGTGATAAGATTAAGGGCCAATCAAAAGAGTGAATGCCCTGATGATGAGTCAGATAGTACTGCTACTCCAGTATAAAACATTTTAGAACACAGGACAATGCAGCCATTTTTCAGTTTATGGCTTGGTTAGAAACTGAACATTAATTGACAATGAAGTGGGTAGAAATACTAAATGAATACTTATGCCAGTGGTCAGAAATAATAAAAGGGAACATACTTATTGAAAGCAGCAGCAGAACCTTACATGTGAGATAGCATAACAATAGCTTATTCACAGGAGAAAGCATTCAGAAAAAAATTACTGAAATGCAAGAAGGCAAAACAATTGAACTGAAAGGGACACACCCTAGACTTCTGCAAGAATGGATGAAGGAGTTATAGTATAAAACTACAGATCCTGTTAACGCAGTATGGGACAGAACACTGATAGTGCTGCTACCTCACAGGGCCCGGTTCTTCGATTTGGTTGTTGATGAAATCCCTTCTAATGTGCTTTTTAGGGAGTATTCTATTTCCTACTCAACTGGTATTTCTCCAGTGACCAGTTCTCTACCTTATTCCTGCTGAATGCCAAGACAAGACTGAATCCCTTTAGAATCCCAATGAAGAGGATACGGCAGGTATCAGAAAATGAATAAATGGCTGATATACTAGTAGGACAGATTTTGGTTCAGTAGCTGTAGCATGATTTTTAGCATGTTTATAAATCATATTGCATGATAATAACAAAGAAAACTATGTCTTATTGTTAGTAAACAACTTACTGTAACAGTAGGGCTTTATATCGTATTGTAATGCTGGAGCTTGGTCATCAGCAAAATTTGTAAAACATATTACGCAATCTAGTGATCTTAGCTTAGTTTGAATCTAATGATCTTTATTGGATACCAAAGATGTAATTTAATAGTGTATTTTACTTTTCTTATGAGGAAATATTTTCCTTCAATGAAGCTATTCATTCCACAAAGAAGCATGTTTGATTTCTACATGCATATCCATTTGCAAGGAAGGTTTATGACTATCAAACTCCTTAAGTGAATGCCCAAATCGCCCACATGATTTATACTACATCAGTGATTATATAACTATGAAAAACAGCAAATCCCAGAAAGGGTGACAACAATATAAGAGCATTAAACAAATTGAGACTGTCAGGGAACTGCAAAACTGATGATTATAACCCAATAAGCTGGAGAATGTTGAGTTAAATTTCCTCAACATACAAGGAAGTCAAGGCTACACATATTCTAACACAATCCAATATTTTGCTCAAGAGTAGCTTGCCGTTCCTGTTTTACCTAGTAGTAGTAGTTGCATAAAATTACTTTATCCATTCATTCATCCCTCTATCCATCCAGCTATTAAACCATCCATCCACTTTTAAACCACTTATCCTAGTGAGTGCCACTATATTAGTAAACTGAATTATCCAATCCAGAATTCTGTATCCATAGTAACATTCTCTAGCTTACCCTATGAGTTGCATAGGCATTCTCAGGCGAATTGAGAGATGTCATCCCTCCAGACTGTCCTGGACTTACCCTAAGGCTCTGGCTGGTACATCTCCAGTGAGAGGCACCCTGGAGTTAATCTCACTAGGTGCTGAAACTACCTATGCTTGTTCCTCTAAATCCTGAGGAGTAAGGGATCTAATCCAAAGTGTATGTATGTATGTCTTTCGGCTTTTTCCCAGTTAGGGGTCGCCACAGCGGAACTCCGGTCCGCGAATCATTGGCAGTTGATTTTTACATGCCGAGTTGCCAGCCCTGATGCACAACCTTCAACGAAGGTACGCCCATTCACGCATGTCTCCATGCAGAAGACGCTCTAACTGAGAATCGAACCGGGCTGCGTCTTACTGTGAGGTGTCAATGCTACTGCAGCACCACCACCGCAGATAAAGTGTATGTATGTATGTATGTATGTATGTATGTATTTTTTTTTTTATTGACTGAATTCTTTTGTTGATCTGGGAAGCTCAGCTGGATAGAAAATCCCTTTTCAGGAGAGACCCAGGGAGAAAAGCTCAACAAAGATACAGAGAGAAAGAAACACATAGAAATGCAGCATGATGAGTTATTTGAGCATACAGTGGTAAGAGAATAATAAGAATGAGAGGATACATTTCAATAGTCAACATACAAACATTCTACAATCTTGATATAGGCAATACAATGATATGAAGAAATATTCAGAGGTAGACCAAGATGAGCATTTAGACAAAGTGTAGACCCATTGTATTTTATAAAAGTAGGACAGTGGTAAAGTGAACTTTCTCAAATGTAAAAATCAAGAAGAGTATGGTACACTGTATATAGACAAGTAGGAATAATAGCATAGGATAAGACAGAAGATTGTTGGACAAGCAATCATCTTACCCCAGGATGGAATAGAGTGGATTAGGATAGCTAAGAGGAATTAGCTAGATGTGGTGAATATGCAAAGCCAGGAGATCTTAAGGTGTTGTTTCAGTGAGAGCTTGATAGATTTCAGGTTGTTACTTTGAGTAAGAAGGAAATGGAATTCCAAACTTTGGAGACATGAGAGGAATGCAGTGAGTCACCTGAAGTATTGTCAGTTTTAATACGGTGCAGTTAAAATGAATCTGTAGACTGAAGAGTCCTAGGTGGAGATTAAGGGTAGATAATATTTTTTAGTATTTTGCATTTTTCAAGTTGGAAATTAGACTGTGAACAGTTTTTACTTGTGTGAATTTAGATAGGCAATTCTAACCAATTTATCTGCTTTAGTACAATACAATGAGGAGACTCTATAGGCCATATCAGGTGCAAGTTTAGATATTTTGCTGTACCAATTTTCTAGCATTGTTATTTGGGTGGCTTGCAGGTAAATAAATATAGAGGTAGCATGTAGAGGTAATGGTATGCCAAACCTGGACAGTTAGGTAAGGTTTAGCTCAATATAGGACGCCATGTTTTTTGTGCATTTTGATTATAGCTTGCTTTATGGGATGGTCCAATTTCATGTCATAATCTATGATGACACTTAGGAATTTATTATTAGTTAGAAGTTCAATTTTGGTTTGGTGAATAGAAGTAATAGATAATTGAGGTTTGTTGTTAGAGTATTGTTTAGGTCTCCTAAATAGTGAGTACAGCAATACTAAGAATTAATGTCATTTCTGCCACATGTACTCATGATCTCTATTCAGTCAATACCCAAACTTCATGACAGTATGTAAGAACTAGGGCCTAGACTGACTGGAATAGTGAGAGCTGCATCCCAGGATTCAGCTTTCACTTCATTGCCACACTTGAATACAATATCCGTTATACTGACACAGCTGCATCCAACCATTAGTCAGTCTCCCAATCTCTTCTACTCTCACTCATAAATAAGACCACAATATACTTAAACTCCTTCACTTGATGTATGCAATTCGCCTTCACTTACCCAAAGTAATCCACTGTCTTCCAGGAGGGAACTATGGCTTCTGATTTAGAAATACAGATTTCTCATCCCAGATGCTACTCACTCTGCAGCAAAATACTCCAGTTATACTGGGTATCATAGTCACTTCAGACCAAGAGGTCACCATCATCTGAAAGCAGAATGGATGCAGCCTTCACATCCGCAAACTGGATAGTCTTCAAATGTTGATTGTGCCTTGATGTCCTGTTTAGAAAAGTCATGAAGAAGTGAGAAGACAAGACTCTCTTCTATTAGGAAAGTCAGGAAGAAATGAGAGGACAAGACACTCATCTATTAGACTTCTATGACAACTTTAAACATGTGACTCAGGAGTGAGAATGTGGACAAAGGTCTCATTCTGCAAAAACAGGGTTAAAATAGGATGCAACATCAACCCCACATTTCTATATTATTTTAATACATTTCACTGGACATTTCAGGGTACTTGGTCATATGCATTCTCCGAGTGTAGACAGAATTAGAACATTCCAATGACCACTCCAGTATGTGTGCACCTGTAAATAACTTATTCTCTGTTCTATGACCAGGATGGAGGCTTAACTCTTGGAATGAGTCACTTTTCCAGCAACCTGGCATATGCTTTCCCAGGGATGCAGGGCAATGATGTTCCTTCTATAAATGTAGTAAACCCTTCGGCCCCCCCTTTTTACAAGTTGGGACTAGCACCACCTGAGCTTGTGACTCCAGAAGTCATTGTCTTCCAAGTAACATTGAAAAGGCACATTAACCATGACACTGCTATAACATGCAGCACCTTCGGCATTCCCAGAGGCCTTGCCACTGCTGAGAGTTGTTTAATTATCACAGTGACCTGATCTCCAGCAATGTAACATTTCTTGCCATTTCTAAAAGGAGATGACATAGCAACATTAGTTTAAGAGGAAAAATACTTGTTACTGGGATTTCTTCAGGGCTAGTCTTCAGTTTGTACTGTGGTGTTAGAATTAATCAATATTCAGACAATAAATATGAAGTGATAAAAGCAGTAGTAGAAATGGGATGAACCATGAAGGACATGTGGTTTTAAGACAATGGTGAAAACTTTAATTATTCTTGTGAACTAAAAATGTTCTAATTCATATACAGCATGTCAAAATAGCTGTGTACACCCTTCAGCTCATATGCATTATTATTATTATTATTATTATTATTATTATTTCAGCAAAGATATGTCACGCTTGGAGTCAGGTACCATTTAAAACTAGAAAAATGATCGTTTGCAATGCAAATTTGTCAGTACATACAGAGTATGTAATGCCTGCCTCAGGCTTTTGTAACTGTAAGAGATGACTCAGTGCTTACACTAGTTATAGAACTGTGTTCATATAAATATTTAGATTTCATTTTAATTTATTTGCCAGAACTGTGTCAAATTAAATCCCACAGATTAGTACAGAATGTAAATTTCAGTTCAGCTGCATAGTTTTATAGCTGAATTACTCTGTGTATGCTTTTTCTCTCATTGTGGATTGCTTAGTGATGTTGGCATTTATCATAACATATATTACTGTAGTCTAGAAATTAGGATTCTGTACTGCACTCTGTCTCCAGTAGTAATTAATTTTACTGTCTATTGACAGAGTCAAATAGTAAATGTGTATGCTCCACAAATTCAAGTTAGCAGAAATGCAATGTTCAAGATTTCTGAACAATAGCGTACATGTGTAATGTTGCCCATCAGGGCCAGTAGGATTTCTAGTGTCCATAACCTTTATTTTATCTTGCATGTAACCAATATTATTTCCAGCTGCTGTATAATGTTCAGTGTGGCATGTAATACGTATACTTACATACCACCACAACTACATTCAGACACACATTGCATATGAGATTCACTTCGACATTATTCCTGAACGTAATTGTTTCCCATGCTTGAGAATTGCTCAATTTAGTCTACTGAATGAAGTGCAGAACAAATGGTTGTAATCCAAATAAAACTCTGAACTCTAATTTCATATTTGTATTTTGTTTAAATAAAGTATTTCTTGTTTACTTAAAAAATATATCACAAAATGCATCATTTAAGCTTAATTGACAGAAAGCAGGATGTTGGCACTCATCAGAGGTACCAGGTGTGCTGATATCTAATTTAGCTCTGTGCAGAGAGAGGGAGGATGTTTATTTAACAGCATAGCACTAGATATGCTAATACTTTGTATCTGTTTAGCCGGAGCTTTGAAAAATGGTGCAGTTCAGACCTTTGGCCTCCAACAGTCAGCTTTCATCAAAGATTCTATTTATTTGGAATGCAACAAATCTGCAAATGCGAATGAGATGTAAGACTGCATAACTCTCAATCAGTCAGGGACAAATCTCAACAGAATCAGGAATAAATCCTGAAATAATCAGGGATAATCCAGGAAAATTTAAAAAATATATTAGTACTATTAACTTAAGATATTGACAGAATAAGAGAATGTGAATTAATATACATTTCTGGAAGTAAAAGAAGTATATAACTCTAATTATTATTAGGTCAAAATCATGGACAGCCATAAAAATCAGGGGTAGCTGAGAAGTATAGGCTAGTGCTTGGATATACACCTAGTGGAGAAAAATGAGTAGCCTGCAGAGACCCTTCAAATAACTAAGCTTTAGAGGTTTTGCACTTCTCAGGTAAAAACTGCCCATAACTCAAAATTTAGTAACAGTAAGTATCTGCATAAGTTTGTTGGGGGGAGGGGGGTGTATGACAAAGAGCGATAGAAAGAGATTAAGAGGGAGTGACTTTTAAAAATGGATGACAAAATAAGAGACAGATGTGCATAAATATGCAGTTCTATTTTACTCTGCTGATGTACAAAAAATTATAAAATAATTGTGATTTATGACACGTGGCTGCCACTTTATACAAGAAAACATTATTCTTGTATCACAGATTCATTTCCTTCTTTTTTGATAACTTATGACTGTGAAGCAGAAAATAAATTGTATCCCCACCTATTTTTGAGTCTGTGTCTTACTCTGCAACACCAGGTGTACATCAATATATCATTATCACTACATATGTGTGTTGCCTTTTCCATATCTGTATCATGCTTGTTCCATATCTTGTACTGCTTCTGTTTTCTGGGACTACAGCTGCCATGGCATTGCAGATGAGTTACTCTTTCCATTGCTGCAAAAACATTGATGCTGTGTTTGACCATGTTTACCATGAAACATTTCTACACTGGCAAGCTTTTCTAATATTACACTAGCCACATGGAGACATGTGTGAATGGGCGTCAGAGCTGGCAACTCGGTACGTAAAAATCTGCTGCCAATCATTAGCAGGCCGGAGTTCCGCTGTGGCGACCCCTAACCAGGAAAAGCCGAAAGATACAACAACAACACTAGCCACATGGCAAAGGTCACATGGTGCACCCTCAACAAGTGCTACTGTTAAAAACAGTTTACTGTGAAACAGAGATTTCCAAATGGCATTCTACTTTATTTGAGTTATATGTTTATCTATTTTTAGGTGACTGCAGAATTCATGTAACCTGTGAAAATTATATGTAGACTGTTTATACATGTTGCAGTGAATAATTTCTAGAAATGGCATTTAATATGTTGGATATATTTCAACCAAGCAATGGTGAACTGCTGAAGTTTCACTGGTGCTGAACAAGTGTTATTGTATTCATACAAGGTGTCTATAGACATTCAGAAGGACAGAGATTTACTGCTGCCAACACAGTTTTTTTTAATTCGACAGGTGTGCCTTATCTGAGCACAAAAGCTCATTTCATGAGACAGTCCTGGTCCATTAAAGCTGCTAGTCAAGTTCTGGAGATCTGCAGGGTACCTTCTTCATCAGACTTTATGCGAAGCATTTGCAGTCTTCTTTTCTGTGTAACTAAATATAGGAATATGACATTTCTTCCTCTCCTTTATTTTCCAGGCCAGAAGCTATTTCATTGCTTAAAAGAAGCAAGCTAGAAAGTGACCACATCATGTATGCTTTTCTACTGGTAAATGCTTTGTAATATGATATACATTAGGCCTGCAACTATCGTCACTGCGCACCTTTGTAACTTTTATAAAGCAACAGCCTGTGCTGATGTCATGCAGAAAATTTGGCAGCAGAAAATGTCTTATTTGTTCACATGTCCCGCTTTTTAGTTAAACAGGATTCTGTCAGAAGTATTAGTGATTATGCAAAATACTGAAAGACTGGTATATAGTTGAGGGGAGTTGGCAAGTCTAAAGTATCTATCCTGTAAGTATCTTAAACACAGTAGTAGATGAAAATCAGGATCAATATGTCATTGTAACGTCATTCCTCTGAATACATCTTTGTTATTACCTTTGGCGCTTTTCATAAATTCCTGTCCTCTCAGCTATGCCTGATATATTACAGCACAAAGTAAGTAATATTTTCATGGCCAGCCTACAATATACAGATCAGAGGTTTATTTATTTATTTATTTTTTTTAAAGTGGCATTCAAACTGTGCAGGTATAGTATGTGCAGCAGTAATTCAGGAAGAAAAATACTGATTTACTAACACTTTTGATAACTATTGTGTCTGTTTAGATGCTTATATTAATTACTTTTATAGCAGTTGCCTATGAACAAAAGGATATTAAGTGGCTTGTTTTAGATGGTATAGTATTCTAGTGGGATTTGTGAGATGCATAGGCAGAAGTCCAGTTATAAAGCCCAGTAGTTAACCACTATCATAAATTTGGTTCGCAGAGAAATTCCCAATAAAGAGAATTATTTTTGATTCATCATTTTTTTTAGCTATCTACATACATATACATACAAATATTTCAAGCATGGGCATTCATGCATTTCTAGCCTGCCAAAATACCAAAACATTTGTTCCCATAATAAGTATCCATGCTATTCTTAACATTTAAACTGCTACTTGCTTTAATGTAATTTGGTAGTCTGTTCCATGCATTAGATGGTCTCTCATAGAGCCAGTTAGTACTCTTCCCATTCCCATAGAATCCTCTACATAGACTGTCTGATGATTCCCTACTAGATTTTGATAACCCCAAACATTCCCAGAGGTAGTTGTCTCTAAATGCCCTATATCCCCAAATAAGATCTCCTCTTAGATATGTATGAGACACCGTACAAGTTCAGATATTTTAGTCTTTTGTAATAACTTAAATGTTCACATCCATGGATGCCCTTGGTATATTTCCGTTGTACTCTTTCTAGTTTACTCATGCTTGTTTTCTTATAAGGTTTCCATATTGTTATTCCATACTCATGTTTGGGTCTAATGTAACTAACAAACAATGACTTCATAAGTTTTGATTTCATAGACTTTATAAATCTTTTCATACAACATATAGTTTTATAATTGTCATTAACCAATTGGTTAATATGATTAGAAAAATTCAAAGCTAAATCTACCCATATACCCAAGTCCTTAAATGAATCTACAGTTTCAATCACTGTATGCTGTATTAAATATTCACCTTTCAATTTATGTCTTCTAAATCTCATATGCTTAATTTTTTATGTATTTATCAGCATATTATTCTCCTCTGCCCAAATGGTCAATTTAGTCAAGTTTGTTTGCAGACATGCCTTATCTGTAGCACATGTAATCAGTTTACCCAATTTCAGGTCATCTGCATATAGACTGTAGAGCACCTCAGATGAAAAAGTTAGGTCTGAAAGATACAATCCAAAGTAAGGGCCTAGGACAGAGCTCTGTGGGACACCCTGACTGTAACCAAGTATTTCACCTGTCCAGTTGCTTGTGATGTCCTATTTGTCAGCCATGCAGCTGTCCATCTTATCAAGAGTACATTGATACCTAGTTGTACAAATTTTATTGATCGGTGATTTGTGTTTGACCCTGTCAAATGCTGAAGTTAAATCTATATGAATTATATCACAGCACAATTTTCATTCATAGCTGTTATTATATTGTTACAGAACATCATGTCACAGGTGGTAACAGATCTATTTTCAACATATACATGCTGATATATGGTTTCAAGTCCCAGCGTATTCAATTCTGACAATACCATGTCCAATATTACCTTCTCAATTATTTTTCAACAAAATGAAAGTAGACTTAAGGATCTATATGACTCTGGGTTTATCCTACTCCCTTGTCCCTTAAAGGCAAGTTTAATAAGTGCATGTCTCCAGTCTTGAAGAATCTTCCTATATTTATATGTCCTATCCTAGTAAATTATAAATATAATGGTACTGTTAGTTCTTGCTGAAGTGTTCTCAGGTCATTATTACTAATTCTGTCTCTTCTCTGTGCTGTGTTTGGATCCAGTCTGTGCAGTTCTTTTTCAATATAATCTAATTTGACTCAAGTATCTGAGGTTACCTGGATGTCACTAGAATGACTTACCCCTTTGTGGAGCCAATCTGTTTTGCATAAGATTTTGTAAATACATCTGTCATCTGTTGTGTCTTAGAATACATTTTAGAATCTACACACAGTTTATCAATTTGTATGGCTTTATTTCTTTCATATATTATGTATCTATAAAGTTTTCAGTTTATACTCAATATCTTTATATAATTTTCTTCAAATTTTTTGTGATCTTGTCTCACACTGCGCTTAATTTTTTTCCAGTTTATTTCATTTCTAAAAGTTGTAGTTTGAACTCTCTTCCTTCCATTTCTTACATTTTGTGTCTCTCACCTTAATCAGTTGTCTCGTTCTTATTAAAATGTATCCCCTTCATGTTGTATGCCTAGATGCTGATGTTAATTTTTTTTTTTTTTTTGCACTCAAACAATTATTCTTTCATACTCCATCTGCAGTTTTTCCACTAAACATATCGCTCCAGCTTGTTTTACATGGTAGCTGTTTTGCTTCCATATAATTTGTAATTAATCTTCTGTGCACTGGTTTAGATTTCAGATTGGCAGAATTATCTAGCAACAAATTAACCTTTATAACTCCATGATCGCTACACATCAATGGTGGTAAAACCTGACTTGAAATAACAGTAATTTCTTTAGGAACACAAAAAATATTTAGTATGTTCCATTCCCTGGTAGTTTTTTTTTTTTTTTTTTTTTTTTTTTTTACAATCTGAAGCAAAAAGCAATAGTTGCTCCTGAACATACATTGTGAAGAATTTCCTTACCAATGTTGTTGAATCGATATTATCCCAGTCTGTTTCTGGTAAACTGAAGTTCCCAGCTAATATTATTCTTCTCTCCTGTGTTTAATGCAAGAAATGTATGAATTCCTCTAGGTCATCTGCACTTGACTTTGGTGGTCTATACACTCCAACAATTGTTATATGTTCCAGGGTTGCCTTTATTGTCACAGTTATAGTCTATAGTATTGGTATTATCATTGAGCATGTAATAATCACATGTCTCATAACTATCTTTAATCCCTATCATAACGCCTCCACCTGATTTTTTGTTAGAATATCTGTTACAGTAAAAATATTTATACATTGACAGAACTGGTTTCCAGACATTGTTCTTTAACCATTCTTCATAAACAACATTAATCTTGTGTAAACATGCCAGATTTTCCAATAAAAAATGTATTATTAATGCTCCTAGAATCATGTATTATTAATGCTCCTAGAATCAACAACCATCAGAGCAGAGATGCATTCAAATGTTGCTATCTGTGAACTGTGAAATTTTCAACCTGGCAAAAGTCCTGTATAGTGTTTGTCAAATACTGCAAAATATCTGCTACAAAAATTATTTTCCCTGATCTTGACAAATGCACACCATCGTGTCTGACCACATGTGGCCAAAACTAGGCTTGGATTCTCTATACATTTCCATTTTTTAAAACTGGACATTTTTTTCCATATACGGATTTACCCCCAAAATGTTTTCATTCACAGTGACCTGACTATCCTTTCTATATGTGAATTGTGAAAAAATATGTCCTAATGCCTGTACAGGATATACTATCTAAGATGACTGTGTGTTTCCTATTAACAGTTAGAGAGTCCTTGGGGATAAGATAATTTGTACTGACATGAATAAAAATAGGTCCATACTTCCTCACTTTAAGGCATTCCAAGGCTTGTCTCACATCTTCTATTTTTGTTCTTGGGAAGCATAACACTATTCAATCGATGTTCATTATCTTCTCTGCAAATGTAAGTATCAGTTCCTCTAATAAGTGAATCTCCAGTTACAAGAATATACTTTCTGACCAGATCTGAAGAATCTTCAACTAATACAGTAATATGCTCTATCAATTTTTTCAAAGGAATGATCTTCATCACTATTAGTCATATTAATCCCACTGTTTTCATTGCATATTAAATTGGCAGGCATGCAATTCTCATCCTGATGGCTTTGTACATTCACAGCTTGGGCCATGAAGTCAATAGCTGTCTTTCTCTTCTTTTTTCTTACTGTAATGTTCTTCGATACTTCACCATTCAATTTTGATTTCTTCCTTTTCACCTGCCCCTTACCTCTTTTTTCTACATTTTCTTTTAGAAAAATTATGCCTTTTTCTATAGACTGAATGTTTTCTGATAGAAAAGTGTTAGCATCCCCTGTAATCTGTGCATTAAATAATACGGCAGTATCCTTTTTAGTAAGTATTCTCCTAACTTTACAGACATTTATCAGTTTCTTTTTCTTCCTTGTTATTTGTTGAGAACTTCTTCCTTTCTTTCTTTTTGCGTTTCTTCTAAAAACACTTTGAATCATCAGATTGCTGAATACTTGCATCCAGAATTCCAAAGTTGTCAGGGGCATTGTCTTGTTTCATAGGGGTTGAATGATCTTTAAAGACAATAGAGACATAATTTCCTAAATGTGTTCTATTTGCTCTTTGCCTAACATTATTTATCACACCAGTGCAATCATTAATATTTGTAACAACAATTTTCCAAGCCACGCCAATTGCACAAGTGCAGTCATCATCAGTAAGCCTTGATTTGCTACTAATAATGGTAAGCAAATCATCCAACTTTTGTCATGAGGAACAGAGATCACCGGTGTTATCAGGTGTTACCTTTAAATATGCATAGCATTTATTATACTGTACAAAGTATTTGTGCTTTAGCAAATCATTAATGGCATACTCATTTAAGGAATCCATATTCAGCTTCAATCGAATAAAAAATTATAAAAGAAAAGAATAAATAAAATCAATAACCAAAGAATTCAAAGACAGCTTAAATGAATGCATATGAGAAAAATCACCCACGCAATATGCAACTAAATACTAAAGTAAATACAGTAAAGTTATTTTTCTGGCCCTAAAAGATCTGAAAATCATACAAAAGCTGTAATTCCTTTACTTCAAGTACAGTTGCTTCTTCTCACTATTGCTTTTTGGGAGTAAAGATCAATAAATCACACAACAAGATAGGATTGTTTAGATAAGCTCTGGATTGACCTTTCTGCAGTCTGTGTGACTTTATAGCTGACCAGGCCCCTTGGGATGGCTAGAGCTTGCCTGTCTAAAACCTATCCATTTCTAACAAACAACAGTGAAAATTAAAGTTAAAACAGCAAAATATAAATCAAAGTAAATCTTCTTGTCTTCAGGCTATCCCTTCTTTCCTACAAACAGTGAAAACAGTTTAAAAAAATAAAATATAAATTAAATAAAACTTCTTACCAATCAGCTCCACAGTTAGTCACAAACCAAGATAGGATTTAGATTAGGTCTGGATTCTATAAATTATACTTCAGTATTCCCTCATCTGCATCTGCTTGTGTCTATACTTTTATATCAGAAATAATTGTAATCATCTCTCTGTTGTTTCTATTACCAGTTTAATTCAATGTAATACTACTGTATTCTTTTTTTTTCAGTTATGTGATTAGTATTTTTCTTTGTATGTAATTTTGTGGATCTTTTCTCCTCGGGCCTCCACTGAAAATGGGCTCATTCCAGGCCCAGTGGACTTTCCCGGTTAACAAATGCAGTAAATAAATAACACAAATAAATATCAAACATTTTAGCATATCCCAGTTATCTTGGAAGTCTACTGTCATGACGACCATCTGTCCCATTGTATAAGTGTTTAATTTCTTGTCACATAATCTCAGAATGCACCTTTTCTGGAAATGCAGCCTTTCTGTAATGTAATATCTTTCATCACCTACATCCTTTTAGATGAACAGACCCTAGGACCTGTAAAAGTTACATTAATCATAATATAATGTATATTAAGCTGCACTTGGGATTTCTTTGACCCCCCCCCCCACACACACACACACACACATTTACATCACTCCTTAAGGGTGTTGTTGTTACTGCTATATTCGTACATTGGTCTGGGGCATGGATATGGCTAGAGATACCTATTGTTTTTCATTAAGTAATATGTATACGTTCAGTTAATATGTTGTTCATAGATTTCTGTGTTTAAGTGCTTACTTTTCTACATTTATTGTGTTACAACAAGCCTGGAAAGTGTCTGACTAATCTGTTACTTTTTTTGTTCTGGTCTCTTTCATTCTTGACATCCACAGTCAGTGACAGTTTATATTAACTGGTTAGAGGAATTGCCATTGAACACTGGATATCCTAAACACATGCTAGCCAATAGCAAAACAACACTTAAATCCACAACCTAAGTAAGACCATACAACATACAGTAAGCACATATGCCAGTAAGAAAAAAAAATACAGTGAGATATGGGTAACTGGACTGATAATAAAGTCTTCAAGCTAAATAAATCAAACAGCTCCTGGTCCAGGATCAGGTACAGCTGCTGTATGGAACTGTCTCTGTTAATAATGAACTACCTATAAGTGAAATATTTGGAGTGGGTTGATATTATAGCAATAACCCATGCCTGGGTGTGGGTAATGCGGGATTTAACCACGGTTGGCGTGGTTTGGTCCCGAGGGTGAATCCCGCATTACCCACACCCAGAAGTGGGTTATTGCTATTATACAATGACATTATTTAAGAAAAGAAATAATTACTTTTCTTAAATAATGGCATTGTATAATGCCTCTTTGCTGCCCTTCCGCAGCTGTCTGGTATTCATGGTAGTTCTGATGTACTGCGATGCCTACGCAGTACATCAGAGTTGTGGGCAAAAGCAACGGAGAACGAAGATCTCCGTTGCTTTACTATGTTAAATGGGTTTAACATATGAGACAGCTTTAAAATAAGCAACGGAGATCTCTGTTACTTATTTTAAAGCTGTCTCGCCATGTTAAACCCATTTAATATAGCTTAGACAGGTTTAAAAGCAACAGAGATCGCAAGATCTCCGTTGCTTTTACACACTGTGTCACTATGTTAAAGGAGTTTAACATAGCGAGACAGCTTTAAAAAAAGCAACGGAGATCTGCGTTGCTTTTTTTAAACCTGTATCGCTATGTTAAACTCTTTTAACATAGCGAGACAGAGTTTTATACTAACGGAAAAGTCCGGCACGGACCTTTTTCCATTAGTATATTGAGGGATTTACAACGGGCACGCTGGTCGGGCTGGCCAATCAGCGTGCACGTTTTAGAGGAGGAATTGTATAATTATAATTTAATTACAGGTGCTGATATTTCATACTTTGTCATTTATCTTTTTATGTAGAAGATGTTGTTTCATAACTTTTTGCTTATTTAAGTAGAACTGTTATTATTAGCAATCACTTTAAGAAAGTTGCCAGGAATTCCAGTCATACCCATCCCAAATGGATGTAATTTTTCTTATCGATGCAAACAGTGCTTTATTGGATCAGTGTGTTTAGCACATACACATTGTATGCTAACCTGTGTTTCTGAGAAAAAAAGTAGACAAGGCACATACAATTAAATATTTAAGTTAACAAGAAACAAATGTAAATTGAAGTATAACTAAGCAAGAAGACAAGTTTTCTTAATTACTCGTTTAGACAATAAAGGCATCCTTGAACAGGTAACCGCCAAAAGGATGACTTACATCTGATATGATTGTAATGGGTGATATTGCTGAAGTAGCTGAAAGTCTTGCTTATACTTGATTTAGATTTACCTGTTGATGCATGCTTATACATAATTTACTTCGGAGGCCTAGCAGTATTTGGCAGAAAACTTTTGTCTAACACAAGTATTTATTCAGGAGAAGTCATGACTCTGTCCATTATCAAAGTATATTTATTGATCTTTGATTAGGGGAAATATTCCTGTAATAGTGTTGTGGCCAAAAGGAAGAACAAATGTTTTACTCTAGTGTTTAGCCAATGTGCTACATGTTTACTTAACTGGCATTTAATTGCTGTAGAAGGAGCAATCATGTTTTTTCTTACATTCAAGAGTTGTGAGTTGGGCAGTACCTTCTTAGGTTCTGTTTTATCAGCAGAAGGATGTGTGAAAATGAGTGTTCATATCTGAGTTAAGAAAACATGCTCTGTTAGGCAGTTTCTTCACTTTGTACCATTAAAACATTAAAACAAGATTATTTTAACAAGCTTAGTTTCCGGGAAGATGGTTTCACGTGCTCCTTCGTGGCCACATGAAAGTTAAATCAAACACCCAGGTATTTGAAGCAATTGTCCATGTCTGTCTTCACTAGGGACATAAATGGCTCAGCCTCTCACTTGGCATTTGGCTGGAATATAAAACTGCCACAGTTTATATGCTTAGAACTTATTGGCATACCTTCTTGTCATTACTGAGAGCATTTAAACAATTACTATTCACAAATCTGTCAAGCAGTAAGCACAAGTTAAGACTCATAGGTGTTAAAGAACTGAAAAAAACATATAAACTAAAAGATGCTTATACTGGAAATTCATTTATGAAACCAGTTTATCATAGTGGTTAAAGTGCAGGCTGTACAATTGGACACCAGTGTAGGTTTGATCCCACTGGCATCCATTTGTCCAGACAGTGCTCCTTGGCATAGTTTGAGAAAGGTTCCATGTGAATCAGTGCTGTGCCTCAGTTAACACATATGAAAAACAAATAGTTAAAGAAAAAAGAAAAGTTAATCACTGTGGATAGTGTCATGACTCATGCTGGAATGGCTAGTATGAAGCAAAACCAAGTCACATGGAAAAAGGCTGGAAAGTGTTCACACCTACATCCAATGAAAGGAGTATATATAAACAGAGAGAGAGAAAGAGAGAAGTGCAGTCTAAGGATACATCACAAGAATATAATGTGGAAGAATAGTTTTTTGTGAAGTGAAGTGATCTGTTATTTGAGACACCTACATTAATGAATAACTTATTAGCACAGTATCTCATTACTAGCCAAATACTTTGCTGCCTTTTGAAGAGCAAGCAGTAGTCCAAGAGATGAATGTTTGACTTGATCCCAAAATACAACCTAGGATGAGATCTTCATATGTGCTCTAGACAGCTGAAAAAAGCCACACTGCGTAGGGTATGCCGTAGGCAGGCTTCAAACCATGCTGTCTGTAGCATAGCATCACATAGATCAGATGAAGCTTCATTATTTTAAATGCAGCTGTCATTCTTTGGCTTGCAGTCAAAAGAAATGTGACTTGGACTGCTACTTGTTATTAGTTTGTAACACTCATTTAGGGAACAGTGATAATCCTACTGAGATAGTATTAATGCATGCCAATGAAGATGAGAGCAGAAGATGGTGGACAGTGATCTCTGTCCCTAAGTGTAAGAGGTTATGCAGTTGGCATTCAATACAATGGAAACTCTAGGCTAAGAAATTTAGGAAACAGGTCATGAATACTCTTTTTTGAACAAACTATGTTATTTATGAACAACTGTAAATATTTAGTATAAACTGGGGAGTTCTCATGCGTGCTGTACGTGAAACTCACACCAGTTACTGAATTGTTTGATACCTAATTTTATTTTTTATTATTTCTTTATGCATGCAGTTAACTCTAGTCCATTCTAGTGTTTACATTATTTCCATTCTTATTTCAAATATTTCTTTTCAACGTACTACCTTTCTCTTTATGTATTCATAGCTCACATTGGTTTCCATGTATTTACAATCAAACTTTCTGCAATTGCTTTTGCTGTTATTGAACTTTTTGCATAAAATATGAAAATATCTGTTTCATAATGAAGAGCCATCTAAAGTATTTGGAATGTTCCCTTAACTATCTGTAATAATCCCATATTGACACATTTGCCATCATGTACTATGCACACAATATTGGAATAGCTGAGAAGCTTTGGAAACGTGAGCCACAGAGCATTACAAAAAATGACTAAATTTATATCACACCTAATCACCCATTACCAACAGTTCATAAAATAGTATGTAGACACAAAAAGTATTGCGATACCAGGATTTGCAGACAGAAACGAAGCAATGCTGAAGAAGGACACCCAAACATTTCCAACAGTAGTAGGAGCAATAGGTCTCATAAAAAAGAACTTACAGTCTTATTTAGATATACTACCATTATATGTAACCCCGTATAAATTGCAGAAGGAGTCAATTCTGGGTACATTGTGAGTGCTGCAAAGATCACTTTTGGCTAACTTTAAAGACTAAAACACTACTAATTTCACAAACTTTAAATACACTTTGATTTAAGAATGGAGCCCATTCCTGCCGTGGTGTTTAGAAACCCAAAAGACTTGGAGAAATTAATCTGGGTTACAATATTGCAATGTACTTTACCTAGATGCTCCTGTGACAGAACTCCAGGAAGCACAGCTAGTACAAAGCAAAGCGTCAACATTACCACCAGGGATTGCAGTATTTATCCACCCCTAACATGAGCTACTACAGCCTTTGCACTATTATTAGTACACAGTAAAGTTTCTATTCAGTGTTATACTGACCATAGCAGACTTACTTGACCAGGGTCCCTGCTGTTTACAAGACTTAATGAAATTCCACCTTTCTCCTAGTATTTGTTTCACTTGTGAGGAACTGATTAGATTCTAATAGAGTCACATAATGTTGTTCTTGCATCTTTCCCATGATGACCCAGCAGTTTAGACAATATCCAACACTTTCTTCTTTCATAGCCAAGTTCAAGATATGTTTCCTTGCTCAGGTCTTTGATAGGCCTTTGATGCGAGCTTGTTACACCTTATATTTTAGGTTATAGAAGTTTTTTTTGTTTGTTTTTTGTTTTTTTAGTTTAAGGCATCCTAATTGTAGGATAAGTCTGATTTATTGTTTTGCTTGTTGATGTATTGTATTAACTATATAGCTTTATTGCTATTCAACAGGTTTTGACGGGTGTAGTACAAATAAATGACTGATTATCTCTGTCCTCCAGTTTATTTCTGTCTATGGTCCTTTCAGTGTTGAATGTGCATGTCTTCCCCTCTACCTGCATGTGTTTTTACTGGGTGCTGCAGTTTCCACTCATATTCCAAAGTTATTTCATAGGTGAGTTATTAAGCTTCCAAATTGCTAGTAGGTGTGCTTGCTATGTGTGACTTTATCCCATAATTGTCTGGTATCCAGTCAAGGGCTGACTGATATCAATCAAGAACTGGTTTCTCTGCCTTCTACACAGTGAATGACAAATTAGGCTTCAGCTCCCCCTGCAATCTTGAATTGGGTAAAGTATGTAAATAAATGACTCTAATGAAAACAGGTAACCTGTAAATGGTTCATCTCCCAGGCCCATGCTTACACTTATCAAGGGTATCAGAACTTGTCAGAGATTTGGGATACATGGCTAGGCTTAAAAAGGCCCTTGTAGTCATTAACCTAGTAAACACCTACAAACCTATCAATCTAAATGGAAAGATAATATTATATAATCTTTTTCGTCACAGCAATTCCACGGGGTCTTTTTCTGTTTTTAGTCTGGTCTATTTCTGCATCTTTAATTTCACAGCAAATATGATTTCCTGGCTTCATAAGAGCGTGGATCAATGAAAAACTTAAGTTGTAATATTAATAATAAACAGTCACTAAAAATACAAATCACATAAATATTTGAGGCACACTTTGCAGTATTAAAAAACTAACTCTTTAAAATAATAGCAGCTGAAATATTCAGTTCACTAACAGCAAATACATTTAAAACATATTCTAACAAGTGATACTGTATTAGCCAAGGAATATAATTTAATACAATCAGGAAGGTTAATCAAAGAACACATACATTTATCCATGGCACTAAAATCTGTGTAAGGGAACTATGGTATGAAAAAGAAAATGTAATCTGCCACTGGCTTGCTGCATTTTCTTTGAGTGTGGGTTTCGATGCAATTTCAGTCAATGCGAGTTTCAAGGGCAGAGATGTTTACTATTGTTTATGTTAAGTCTGTTTTCATTGTTAGACTGTATCGTTTTGTTTTGCTAATGCCTATCAGTGTCTGCGTTTTAAAATTTGAAATAAAAGTTTTAAATTAAATCCAAATAACTGTAATCATTGTAGAAGTAAAGAAGAAAATAGTATGTACACTGACAGGACTGAACAGTGTTCATGGTAACTGGGGAGAAATAGCCAAGTAATGGGACATTGGAATGGCTGGTGGGGTTGCTGCCAGGAGTTGGCAGGGGTGAAGGGCAATCGATCCCCTGCTTAAAGCCCCATTTGACCATGATGTGGCTCTGACTGCATTACAATAATTATTTTGACAGTGATGGATTGAAGAAATTAGAAAAAGTTAATAATAACAGCACAATTTAACTTGACAAATAAGGTTTGGTAACAGACCAAATTATCCAGGGACATCTTTGGGGGGGGGGTTAGGTAAATATATTACTGGGAATTAAGAGGGTATGGGGGATGAAAGGGTTAAATGGGAATGAGGGATGATTGGGAGGAAATGAGGTAAAGGTAGGGGGGGCTTATGGGGTTTGTGTATGTGTAACTGGGTAAGGGATCACATTTTGGCATGAACTTGCTGTGACAGGTTCTGCGTCTGAGATGACCTGTAGGCACTGGTCTGGTCAGGTAGGCCTTAGAATAGTTGACTATGGAACAGGTGGGTAATGCTTGCTAACAAGGGTTTAGAGTGTGCTTGGCTGTGTCTGAGAGGCTTAGTAGAGTTGTTTTTCTTATTAAAATTTCTGCATTTAGTATGCTTGAGGAGGCGGATGCTGTTCACTTTTGGAGTGGGCCTTGTTGTTGGTGGGAGGAGTCCTTTAAGTCAGTTGTGTTGATCGCATAATAATATAATACTAGTGGCTGAAATGCTAGAGTGCAATTGCGATTTACATCAGTGATTACTTTTCTGTCGTGGTTGTATGAGCAAGGTATTGGTCCCATTATTGTTGGTGGGTGCTTTGGATCATTTCTTGGGTGAGGAGCTCTGTTTTCTGGCACTCTCAGTCAGGTTCAGGATTCATTGGCAGTGGTGGTCTGCTGTACCCATTTTCTGGGGTATTTTCCTTGGAGAGGAACAAAAAAAAAAAAAAACAACAACTGAAGCTACGCATGGCTTTTTGCGGACTCTGAGTGGGTTGGAGTGATTTTAGCGCAGCACATGCATTGTGTGACATTGGCAGACAGTGGAGCATTGCTGGCCATCATATAGCTGGCTATACTTATTATATGTTTGCAATATGCTTGTAAATGAACTTCTCAAAGGCTTTTTCCAGGGAACAAAGCTTAAGTGTAGGTCTGTTCATTTTGATAGAGAAGGCACCTTACCTAAGGGAGTATACTAACTGGGTGCTTATATTTGTTTGGTACAAGTCTTTGTGGTCAACAAAAGATTAAAAACAAATGACAGTTGTTTGGCAATACATCAGAATGACAGTTTAAGAAAGGCTAGATGAATTAGACTGAATTTAGCTCCTCTGATTTTGTACAATGTATGTGTTCATTTGTTAATTTCAGTAGTAATCTGTTTAAAGTAACGTGTTGGACTGCAGGCTGTTAGGCAGTTTGAAGATAAGGCTTTGCAGAAAGTTTACCATGGGCTGTTTTTGGTAAGTGGGTATGATATTTATTGATTTACTTTTGTACTAGCAAAACGTATGGGTAGATAGTTTCTACATGATTTAAGATGGCAGGCATGACAAAGACTGCAGATGATTGAAAATCACTGGTAAATTTAGTTGAGTATGCCAGCTGTGATTGAATTGCACAAATAGCCAACATCAAAAGGGCAAACAAAATCAGCCAAACACAACAATCAGTGAAAATGAAACATCCTAAAACAATGAATACTGAGAATACCATAAATCATGAAACACAAATAACCATAAAATATAAAACACAAATAACCATAAAACACAAATAACCATAAAAGGTGAAACACAAATAACCACAAAACAACTTGCCTCCCTACCTAACCCATGTGGGAAACAAGCCTCCGTCAGCCCTAAATTAAATATACCAACTCCAAAAAGTATGAAACATGAAGTTAGGAATCAATGAGACTGCATGGTGAGAACCACACCAGCAGAGATTCCTGCAATGTATAACCTGCACAAAACACAATGCAATCAACGCCAGTGCTTAGCTCCTCCATATTACACAGCAAAATAACATAAATACAAAGAAGTACTCACTACATTTAAGATAACAGTCCCTGAACATGTTAAGCATCATGTCCAATTGCACTTTCATTCATTTGCAAGAATTTGCAGTCACTGAATCTCTCATGGGTAGACTCTTGTCTTACCAATCAGCATTCAAGCAAATTAGGGACACCTGTCTAGTTAGCTCTTCAATAGATTTTCAGAAATATTTGGGACTTGACTCAAGGGATATTGGAATATTGCTGACGTTGCTAGATTTGGCAGCTGTGGTGAAACCACATGAATGGGTGAAGCCAACTGGATTATTTAGTTTATTATGTGAGTACTGTAGACTTCCGTGGTGGTAGACTTCCGCGGTGGTGCAGCGGTAGCATTGTTGCCTCACAGCAAGAGGTTCTCCCATTTGATTCCCGGCTGGAGTGCAGGGAGTTCCTTCTTTGTGGAGTCTGCATGTCCTCCCCATGGTTGGGTGGGCGTTCAAAAGATATGTGTAAATGGGCATGCCTTCGTTGAAGGTTGAACATCGAGCTGGCACTTCGGCGTTTGTAAAAATCAACTGCCAATCATTAGCGGACCGGAGTTCCACTGTGGCGACCCTAACCGGGAAAAGCTGAAAGACAAAGTATGCGAGTACTGTATTTTTGAGTGTTTCTAACTGCACCTTAAAAAATCATGACTGAGTTGTGGTCTCTGGGGCATTAACTGTTACAAAAAAAAATGGTAGTACTATCAATCTTCTAAGTTTGTAAGACCAATATTGGAAGTTATGCTGCTCAGGTGTTTAAGTAATGGTTAGTTAGTAGGTATTCCTGCTATTATCTTAATGGTCATGGGGGGGGGGGGGCATTGGATATATTTGAATCATACCTCTCAAAGGTACACAGTGCCCAGAATTTTGCTTAATATGTGGGGCCATTTTCATAGTGGCGATTTTCTGACAAATTAGGGACAAGTCATTGGGGATTGCAGTCAGGGAATAATGGCATGCATTCAGGTTTCAGACTTGAGAACAGGGTAGAGCAAGGTTGGAGCTTTCTTGTACTTTTGTTTCCAAGTGTGGTAGGAATGACAGGAGTCTGTAACAGCAATAGTGGGGACTTATGCTAATGTAACACCCATTGTCTGTCAGCTTTCTAAGTTTATAAAGAGTGATATTTTAGACATTGCCCCTAGGTTGGGTCATTTTCCCACTTTTTCTTATAGCTTTGTTTAGTCATTTTCCTCGGTGAAATTGAGATGGATGACTGGCATGTATTTTACTGCTATTTTGCAGTAAGTGGACATTGCTGTCCCAAGGAGGCAGGAGAGATAGATTTTAGCTCATTATTTAGGCCCTTCTTTAAACTTTGGGGTTCTCCATTTAGGATTCTCAAATCTGACAGATAACGTAATGTAGACATTAAAGGGGGGGGTCATAGTGATAAGGTGTTTGCTACATAGACACCATGTATAGGGTTTGAGTTTCATCTTTGTTTCAATTATTTTAAAGGCAAGGTGCTTACTCTATTTTCTTTTGCAGACTGTGGAGATATAGAATTTGAGTGGGCATCTGTTGGTCACCTGAAGGAAGGTAACTCGAAAGGTGATGGAGGCTGTTTCGGTAACTCGAAAGGTGATGGAGGATGTTTCAATGGATGTTCCAGTTACTTTGCACAATGAAGTCACAGATGGGGGACTGCTGAGTGAGCAATGGTCAGTGCTCTGACAGAAATGGATTTGGAAGGCCCTTCCAACTCATCTACCATAAATAGACCCTTTAAATCCATCCTGGCCTGCCACCTAAACATAAGAAGCCTGAATAATAAAGTACACAACCTGCATGCTCTCTTAGCTGTCAACTCCCCTGACATACTGTGTTTAACAGAAACCTGGCTTAAACCATCAACCTCAGATAATTTAATACTACCACCAGGGTATAATATACTTACAGCTGATCATTCAGCCAGAAAAGGAGGTGGGGTAACTGTACTGTATAAAAGCACACTTAACGTTACAATTGTCCTCTTTCAACCACCCCAAGGCCAAAATGTGGAAATCCTGGTTACCAAACTACAAGTTAATAAAAGTAAATGCCTAAACTTAATTTGCATATACATCCCCCCAGGTAACAATATAAGCACCCTAGAAGCCATTCTTAGCTGGCTATTGACTAGTTTCCCTCAAGAGACTATCGTCATGGGAGACTTCAATATTGACTGGAGCTCATGTTCTTCTGACTCTCCCTCCACCCATATTAACCTCTTTGGGTTCTCCCAGCTCATAAACTCCCCAACCAGATTAGGTAAACCCAATCAAAAAGAGAGCATTCTTGACTGGATACTCATCAACTGTCACCCTCACCTATATGAGTCAGGAACTCTCCCAAATGACCTCAGTAATCACCTTATCACATATGTACTTAAAAACAGAACAGGTAACACACATCTACCCACCTATAAGTCTGTCAGAAGTATAAAAAACTTCAACTCCATTAAATTTCTATCCAAACTCAAAGCTTGTAATTGGTCAGTACTAAAAAACCTTCCCTTGGTCAAAGCTGTTGATTACTTTAATACCAAATTCCTATACATACTTGATTCTCACACTCCAAAACGATCAATTAGAATTAAAACAAAAATCACCCCATGGCTTTCACAAGCCTCCAAATCTCAAATCTTACTCAGAAATAAGGCATGGGCCAAGTGGCGTACTACCAAAGCCACTCTAGACCGAATTAACTTCCAGCAACTAAGAAATGAGACAAACAAATTCCATCTTTCTTGACACAAAAAGTACTACTGCCACCTGCAACAAAACAATCATAATAACCCCCACAAGTTTTGGGCAGGCAGAAACAATCTCCTCCACCCAGGCTGATCCTCTACCCCTCCACCCGTAGTTTCCTCTGACAAAAGTGCCGAAGATGTGGCAGATACCTTTAACAGTTTCTTCACTGAAACTATTCAGGCCCTAGCCAGACAATCAACTCCTGGTGCTTCCATCACAAATACTCTTATACCAAATTCTCTGCTTTCTTTCAGCCTCCAACCAGTCTCTACAGCCTTCATCCAATCCCTAATAAAAAAGCTAAAACCAACTGCCCTTTCAGCGGACCTCCTCCCAGCTGAATATCTGCAAATCGCTGCAGATGCCATAGCACTCCCCATCTCAATACTAATCAACAGAACCATATCAGAAGCCACCATTCCCTCCATCTGAAAAATATCCCATGTCATACGTCTCCATAAAGGCGGTGCATCCACTGAACTGTCTAACTATCGACCTATAGCAATCCTGTCCCCACTGGCAAAATCATGGAACCTCAACTGAAATAGTAACAAAACTTCCTCAGCCCTCTTTCTAGATCTGTCGAAAGCTTTTGATATGGTAAATCATCAACTACTAATACACACAATGAAAACCCTATCCTTTGATAACCAAGCCCTCCAATGGTTCCAACCCTATCTGAATGACAGGAAACAAGCCGTTTTATGGCAAAACAAGCTCTCCTGCCTGTTACCCAATACCATGGGGGTTCCCCAAGACTCCATATTAGTACCTCTTCTCTTCCTAATCTTCATAAATGATCTCCCCACAGCCATACTGGATACTACTTGCATCCAGTATGCGGACGACTCCACATTGGTCTGCTCTGAAACCTCTCCAACTAATCTACTCCTAAAAACTCAGACTACTTTCACCACAGTTGAAAACTGGCTCTCAAATAGGTGTCTGATCCTAAACCCAAATAAAACCAAGCTGCTACTTTTCTCACCCACCCATAAGTCCCCAGCAGCATCCTTTACCATAACATCTAAAAACAGGACCATCATCACCCCAGACCCCTTCACCAAACTCCTAGGAGTTATTATCGACAATAATCTCACTTTTGATATCCATGTAAATCAATCCATCAAATCCATAAATAAAAAACTAGGGTCACTTTACAGGATAAATCTTTCCTTACACCACCAACCACTGTAGCCATAGCCCAATCCCATCTTCTTTCTTCCCTCTATACGCCTCTCCCATGCTTACTAACCTAAACAAATCTGACCTCAATAAGCTCTCCAGCTGCTGTAATAACATTGCCAGATTTGCCACTGGCTCACCTTATAGAACTCACCACTGCTTTAACCTAAAAGAACTAGGCTGGTTAGAGCTGCAAAGCCTCCTACAACTAAATCAACTTATAGAAGCTCATAAATTTCTTAGGCACCCAAACAACACCCCTACACTGGAAAATATTATTACCCCATACAGTAATCTAAGCTCACTCCGCTCAGCAAATAGAATGTTTGTCCAAACAGTAAAAACTAATAATAAATCTGGACGCTCACTATTTGTAAATGCCATTGGTAAAATATGGAACTCCCTCCCTGACCACCTAACTCTTACCACCTCATTAGCCCAATTTAAGAAAAGACTCAAACTTCATTTCAGATCACACTGGTTATGTCCATGCTCAAGCCCTGATTAAATGCCTTCCTCTAATTTCTAACTACTCCTTGAGTTACCTATCTCCTAATTTTTAATGCCTACTCTGTACACGACAACTTGTTCTCAGTCTGTAAAAGCTGCCTTTGTCACAAAGTATACATATTCTTTTAACTGAAGTATGTAATAATAGAATCTCAACAGGAGGAAATGTTTTTATAAACTTATTCGAAGCCAGCATTTTTCTTTTTTTTTTTTTCTTTTTTTGTTGGTTTTTACCTGTATCACTAGCAGGCATAACCTTATCTGGCACAAATTAAGTTTTTTTATGTAAATTACACTACATGTTATTATTACCTTTTGCCTTCTTCTGCTTATGAATGTTTCTATGTAAATATTGCTACATGTTTTTTATTACCTTTTCTGACTGCGTGTTTTTTGACTGAGCTTTTCTGACTGTATTGTGTTTATGGAGCTTTTCTCCCCGGGCCTCCACTGAAAATGGATATGTATCCAGTCGGACTATCCCAGTCAACAAATGTAAATTAAATAAATAAATAAAAGGTAATGGATTCTGCTCGTGTGGATGTTTTGATTGCTGGAGTGGTGCACAATGAGGTAGCAGATAATCTTTATTCGGTGCTCATTACGCCACAGAATTGGAGTGGTTCATGGTAGTGTAGGGGCAAGTTGAGGGGGAGGTATGTTTGAGGCAGGGTTATGGGGAGCTTGGGCATTCAACAGGTGGGGTGGAGTCACAACAATCATAGCTCTGAGGTCACTGGTTCTAGGGCCCTTGCAAGCTAGCTAAGTTCAATTCTTATTTCCACATGCTACTTCTATTGTTCTTTAAGAGGGACATGGTGGAACCTCTGGAGTGAATTTATGGTTACCCATCGAGTTGTTTTGTAGGGGGCTAAGGAGGTGTTTAGTTTGATATAAAGTGGGAGTTTGTTCCAAAAGTGGTATTTTCTGGGAGACAAATCTGTCCATCAAGCAGGTTTTATTAATGTCACATATCAGGTTAAGGTCTTTAGAGTGAGTAACACACGTACCATTTGACTTCTGCTTTGGGCTGCTAGGAGGTGTTTGGAATAGGTATGATTTTTCTGAGTAGATAGGGTTTGATGGAGCATTGTGGGTATGTAGGTGTTTTGGGGGACATGTGTGGAACTGGATATTTTGTTGGCTAAGGAGAAGTTAGGTTCATATGTTCATAGGTTGGTACTAGGATATTGGCCCTAGGGCTTATACAAGCCTAGTCATAACAATTCCCTGGCTATTTCTTCCCACAATATTTACTTCCTTGGACCCCTGTCTAGCAGGGTGACTGACATGATCTCCGGGGTAAATTTCCTATCTCCCATCCAGTCGTCAAGGTTCCTTTTGAAGAGGGCCAAGGAGGTGCTCTGCTTGACATGTATAGGCAGTCTGTTCCAGAGTATGGGGAGTCTCTGGGTCAGGAACCTATCCCTCCAGACTGTTTTGTTCATTGTGATAACAAGATTTAGGTCCCTGGAGTGTGTGGCTCTGATGGATTGGGATTTCTTTAAGTGTAGCATGTCCAACAGCTCTGGGTTTGACATGGCCTTGTATGTTAAGCAGAGATCGCCTCTGAGTAGACGATATGCGACAGAGTATAGCTGGAATATTTTAAGCGGTCAGCATAGGGCATCTGCTTTAGGCCTTTGATTTTTTTAGTGAGGTGTTTCTGCTGCCTTTCCAGTTGTTGCAGATGTCTTGTGAGGTAGATACCAAATGGGGCATTGTACTCTATGATGGGTCTAATGGGGGATGAGTACAGTGGGAAAATAACCTCCTTTTTTTTGGATGAAAAGCCCTTAGTGATGAGGTGTGCCACATAAAAGGATTTCCTGACTGTTGTGGCGATGTGGTTATCGAAGGTGAGACCACTGTCCACCTGTGTTCCTAAGTATCTTATCACACTTTCAGTGTTTAGTGTACTGCCACCTATGTGGTAATTCATGGGTACATGTTTTTTCCCAAAGGGGATAACTATACACTTCTTGGCACTGAGCTTGAGTCCATGGCAGTGGCACCAAGCATCTGTTCTGTAAGGCCCTTTTGTAGAATATCCACATAATTTGGGGATTCAGTAATGGTTCCCAGTTTGCAGTCATCTGCAAACTTTGTTAGCCGGAGTCCCTCAGTGTTGGCCTGTACTTCAGAGAAGTAGATGCCAAACAAGAGCAGTCCCAGGACTGAACCCTGAGGTACTCCACTTGTCACTTGTCTGGAGCTGGATTTGGAGTCGGCTACTTTTACAATGTGGGTTCTGCCAGTAAGCCAGTTGGCAACCCATTGAGTGACATAGGGATTTATACCCATCTTAGTAAGTTTATCTATGATTCCAGAGTGGGGGATGGTGTCAAAGCCTTGGAGAGGTCCAGATAGGCTGTGTGGATTGCCTTACCTTCATCCATGGCTCTGGAGACTGATTCAAAGAAGTCAATCAGGTTCAGGAGACACAATCTGCCCTTCATGAAATCAAACTGGGTGGGATCCAGTGTTTGAAGGTTGCCAATGTCTTTGTTTATAAGTTCCATGATAATACATTTCATGGCCTTGCAGATCAAGCTCATCAGACTGATGGGATGGTAGTTCCCAGGATCCAAGGTGGATTCCCCCTTGTGGAGTGAGATAACTGTAGCTGTGCACCACTCAGTGGGCACAAAGCCTGAGGTGAGGCTATGATTAAACATGACACTTAGGTGAGGTGCCAGTTTATTTGTAGTTCATGTAGATATACAGCCTGGGATGTTGTCTGGTCCCATGGATGCTGTATTCTTAGCTTTGGAGAGTGTGTTTTTTTACCTCTGTGGCTGTGATTACTGGAATTTGGCAATCTTTCTGTATTGAGATGTGCCCCTTAGAGGAGTGAAGTTGGCACTGAATCGATCTGCCAGGATAGTGGCAATGTCCTTGGGATCAGTATATTTAATGCCATTCTGTTGTAGCTTAGAGCATATCTGACCATTGCCATTTAGATTCTTGACATAGCTATGGAATGCCTTGTGGTTGTCTTTGCAATCCTTGGAAATTTTATTTTTGTAACTAGCTTTGGAGGATTTTATGAGGGATCTCAGCTTCTGACTGAGGCTGGTAAGGGTGTTTTTTGCATCCTGGACTTTTCCTCTTTCCTACAACAGTTTCTTCCTTCTGTTGTATAGTTTGTTTATGACAGGGGACCACCAGATTGGCTTCTTTTTTTTGGAGGAGAGCGTCTTGGTTCTATTTGGGATGGCACGATTCATGCATGAGTGGATGTGCTTGTACAGTGCTTTAGTTTAGGATTCGGCAGTCAAACTTTCAGTTCCCGTCTGCATGGGTGTCATGAAGTTTGTCACTTCTGACTTGAGTAGCATGAAAAAGGCCTTGGAGAAGTTTTTTACGGATGTTTCCTTACTGGTGGGTGGGGGTTGGATGTGGATGTCAAAGGTGATTAGCTTATGGTCAGACCTAACCAACGAGGGGGTGACCACTGGTGTGGCGCATCGATTTCCCATGTTGGTAATGACCAGGTCAAGGATACTGGAGCCCCTGGTGGGACTATGGATTAGTTGATCCAGGGCATTGGAATTTATGAATTCTAAGAACCGTTGGGCAAAGGTGTTGGTGCACGAGTAGTTTTCCCAGTTAATGGCAGGGTAGTTGAAATCACTCGGTATTAGGGTGTTTGTTTGTATCTTAATACAAGGAATTGTTTAGGATTCCTTGCAGATGTAGGATATTTTTACTTCCTTAACAGATACAAAGGTAGCAAATGGAAAGAAAAGGTTTGAGAGGAAGTCGGGTCCAAGCAACAGATTAAGGATGTTCTTCAGCATCTAGGTTACTGAAGTTGCATGTTGGCCAGTTTAATCAGGTTGGTTAGGTAGGGGTTAATAATTTGGTGCATTTCACTATTGCGTTGCCTTTGGAGCAATTCATTGGGATGGTCATTGGAGCAGATGGATAGGGTTGGTCATGGGGATTTGCATTTGTTTACAAATGTTATGGGAAGTTTTGAGTTGGAGGGCATAATTGGGGGGGTTGTTTGTGGATTGTTGAACAGCAGGACGGAAGACAACTGTGGATGCTGAATATCTAGAGTTTCAATTTAATCTGGAGTAGGTTTAGCAGGTGCTGGGGATTAGGGTTCACTTTCATTTGTTTACTATGACAGTGATATAGGTAGTGATGAGGTGTGTCAGGTTGCATTAAGGCTTGCTGCAGAAGTTTGGGGCACCTGTCATAAGTAAAGCATATGGTAGGGCATTGCTAGATTGGTTAAATGTATGTTACAGCTGTCTGTCGGAAGGAGTTTGATGGGAAAGATTTAGTATTTGTCAGGCATAGGAGCAAGGTAAGGAGGTTCAGATGGTCAAGGAGGATTTAGATGTGAGTACGGCAGTTGCATGGGTGACAAGGAAATCTTGGTTGACGGTTCATTGGTGAAGGGTTGGGATAGGTTGTGACTTTGGTAATTGTCAAGATAGGTTTTGTTGCAGGGATTGGTGTTTGAAAATGGAGGTTCATGGGGTTACAGTTTATGTGGTATTTATGTTATGGATGTATTTTAATCATTCAGAAGGTGGTTTGTCGGTCAGCAAATGGTAGGATGGTCATTATGTTTTTCAGCTTATACTGGATAGTTGGTGTGATGGCAGGATTGCCGTTAAGTTGATTTTGGAAAGGAACTCTCATTTTGGTCATTATTATATACATTGGGTGGGAAAATAGGGCTGCAGTTAGTCATGAGGGTAGGCAATTGCCCTTGCATGGTTTCACGTGCCGTTGGGTTTAATGTTCTTGTGTTGTCTTTGGCAGGTAATATCCTGGGACTCGTTACAAGGTTAATATTGGTAGTTTGAAGAAGTGAGAATTTAGTTAATGCACATAAGTTAAGCAAAGTTATGGTTATTATTTTAGTATTGGAGAGGGATCACTGAATTATTTTAACCGTTTAGTCAATTGGCAGCTTTTGGTACTTATATGACAGGGCCTTGGGGGTTGATGACAGGGATCCAGTTTGGTTTAGAGAGGATGGAGCACACCGAATGATGTTTGGCTTAACCCCCTTTTTATGGGTGGTTAGTTTGGTGGAAATTTTGTTAGGAGGGAGAGGGAACAGCCTGGTCAGGCTGGTGGGTGGAGAAGAGGGACAAACTTGCCCTCATCTGTTCCCCCTCTGGTGTTGGATGTTCATTTCATTGAGTTGGGAAAAGAAAGTGAGCAGCTGGAGGCTGCTTGATAAATAAAATAAGCAAGTGGAGGTAAGGACACTGCTTACTGGGTTAGATGTTTAATTTAGTAATTGGTAAATGAAGTGAGTGGTGGGATGCTGCTTCATAAGTAAAGTAAGCGAGTGGAGGTATGGACACTGCATACTGGGTCAGGATGAGCAAGGTCATGCTGTCCTGATTAACATGACATGGATGTTTATGCTGTGATTAAATTCATCTATACAATGTTTCAGTTGTAATTAATAAATATTGGTTAACAAAGTTATGTTTATGAAAGGTTAATAAAGGTCATCAAACGTCATTCGGTGTGATGTGTTTATTGAAGGGGACTGGGATAAACAGTATTTGTGCTTAAAAAAGGGTATAATAAGACCTGAATTCATGAAGGTAGACTAGCAAAGCTTGCAAACTAAAGGATGCACTACTTCACAGGCTGATAACATTGTTTCTAGAAATTTTACTGTGAAAATACGCTAAAAAGTATATGCAGAAAACACGACAGGATAAAATGGAAGATTTTCCTTACTCAGACACTATATTCAGAACAGCATGACATTTTACCCTTATTGATTTACCCATATGTGTTAACCTAATTGCTGAAATGTGATGAATAAAAATAAATATAAGGAGTTTAAACATTCATAGTTTTGTAAAGAGGAAATAAGAAAGATTACCATTAAATTAGCCTGAAATTCACTTCTGCTGTAAACTA
>NC_056746.1:1102005421-1102020421 GCF_019279795.1 Protopterus annectens
AGCGGGAGATGTGGGTTGTAGGGGAGGCTTGCCCTCCTGCTAAACTGCCTTTCGTAGTGTACTGTTTTTCTTTTTATTCCTGGTTCGGTGAACCTGAATTCACGAAAGTGCACTTTTGTTTAAGTGCACTTTTGCTTAACTGAGGTCATACTTTTGTTTGTCAAAGAAACATCATTTTAGCAAATAAAAGTAGACCCATATATACACACACATATATATATATATATATATATATATATATATATATATATATATATATATATATATATATACATACATACATATATTTTTACTTCTTTACTTTTACAGTCTAACAGGGGTATAGCTAGTTATTTTCCCACCTGTTGCAACTGCTTGCTACATTTGTGGAAAGCAGCTCCACACAGAGTGCTGTAATCTTTCCTTTACACTGTAACAAATTGGTTGCTACATTTTTAGCAAACACACAGAGGAGTCAAGAGCTTCATATAAAAAAAAAAAAACCTTCATTCCTTTTACAATGTAGCAACCAGCTGCTACATTTTATGCCACATATGAAGCACTAAAGCTTTTCAGATCTAAAAAAAATGCTTTTAAACTGTAGCAAACTGCTCACTAAAATTTGCCAAGCAGTGGCTACATTTTATGTAGACCACAGTGGTGCAGCAGTTAGCATTGTCACCTCACAGCAAGAGGTTCTCCCGTTCGATTCTCGGCTGGAGCGCCTTCTGTGTGGACTCTGGATGTCCTCCCCGTGGCCGAGTGACGTTAAAGACATGCAGGTAGGTGCATGCGTGAATGGGTGTGCCTTCTTCGAAGGTTGGGTGTTGGGCTGGCAACTCGGCACCGTAAAACTCCACTGCCAATCATTAGTGGACGGGAGTTCTGCTGTGGGCGACCCCTAACCAGGAAATGCTGAAAGTGGCTACATTTATGCCACACCTGGAATTCTAAATACTTTATTTCTGCCCACAAATGCAACACTGGTATATGATTACTGATAATGCAGTGCACTCAAGACCCATAGGCATATGCTAATCACCCACCTAACACATTGCATCTGGGATGGTTGCCCCTTTACTTCATTCTAGCTACACTTCTGTAAGACAGTGGAGTTCTTGATGAGTGAAATGTGTTGGGGGCCACATGTTATACTTTGGCTAAGAAGAGAATGCCATTTTATATCTGGGCTAAAAGCAATTCCTTGCTAGTAGTTACTCTAGCTGCTTTTGGGGAGATTGGAAAAAATTCTCCTGGCCAAAAACAGTAAAGAATTATTTTTATTTTTCTTATTTTTTTATATGTGGTTTTAGAAATTGTGAGACTCTTCTAGCCAAATACTTGGATATTTGAAAGCTGATGAAGCTCAGATGAAGTGTTTTTATCATCTTTAATTTCCAAAGTTGATAGGCATTTAGTGAGTTTCCAATGGGGAAACAAAAAACATACATTTTGTTTGGCTGGATTGTACTAGAAGTTTATGTTGTTTTAACCACTTGCTCAGTGAATGAATGTCATTGTTAATTAACATTTGGATGACTGAGTCAGAGGGGCCAGATACAAAAATTAACATATTGTCAGTGTATAGGATCAGAGGAATATGATGATGGCAAAATTTTAGTTTGTTGATAAAGACTGAAAAGAGTAGGGGGACAAGAATGAGGCCTATTTGACAACTTAAAGGAGGGGACATAATTTGAGAGGGATGAGCATATTTTGATCTAAGGAGTCAGTTGGCTAAAAAGTCTTTGAATCATAGACATAAATCAAGGCTGACCCTAATGTCAGGCGTGTTGTTTAAAAGGAGATTGTGGACTACAAGGTGAAAGGCCTTAGTCAGTTAGAAAATAGATTATCTGTAAGACTATCCTTATCTGTGTTCATTGAAATATAATTTGTGGGTGATGGAAGTACTGTCATGGTACTGCAGCCTTAGTAAATTCCATACTGCTTGAGTGAGAGGAGTTGGCATTTTTGGAAGCATTGTGAAATGTGGAGATACATGATTTTTTTAAGAATTTTCTAAGAGTTAATGGAATGAAGGGCTGGAAATTCTTGGCATTTTCAGAGTTTTGTTACTCTAGAAGAGGTTTCATTAAGTCTTGTTTTGTAGATATGGGATAAAAGATTTGGTTAAAGATGTGGAGAAGAAGGGTGACTTGGTAATCTTTGTAAAAAAGAACAAACAATGAATTTAGGTAATCTGTCCAATGTGTGCATATGTTAGGGTTTGTTTAAGGTTGGTTTCAATGCCTTTAGCTTTAACTTGTTTAAAGTGTAAGACTAGAATGTAGGGAAAGGAAAGGTATGTGCACTATGTGAGTGGAGAAGTTGTAGCAGAATTAGAACAACATGCTAAATCTCGTGAACATTGTGATTTATCAGTTTTATTAAGAGATTAACTTCTTTCCAAAAGTGTTTAGGTTTACCTAGTAGAAGGAGCTGTTTTATTTTAAGGTAATTGGATATGTGTCTTCTTACGGCTTATCATGAAACACTTTATAGAGTGATAAAACACCCACAGTTCTCTGGGGTAAGATTGGTCTTCCAGTTTTTTGTAAAGATTTCTCTCTTAACTTAACAGTTGCTTTACTTCTAATGTCAACCAGTTATTTTTGCATTGTGCTGCTCTGGAAGAATGGATATTCTTTTGTACATCTCTCTCACCTACTTGTAAAATATTGTAGAAGCATAGCTAAAGTGGGGTGAAGGGGCAGCCACCTGTGGCACAAGGTGACAGGGGATGCACTTTGCTGATAAGTGGTAAGTGAAATACCTGCACTCAGTTTCTGCAGTCAGAGCTGAAGCACCATGGCTTCAGAGGTCTGTGTGCTGTATACAGAATAAAGCAAGCCAGCTGTTACATTTGTAGCAAGTGGTTTGTTGTAATTATTCGGAAATTTATTAAAGTAAACTCAAGTAAAAGAGGCCTATTTGTAGGGGGGTTGTACCTACCTTTGACTCTGATATATCAATATTTCTGTTGAATGCCATCACCTGATATGAGTGAATCTTAACAAGTTTGCATTGGATTTATTTACTTACTTACGTATTTATTCATTAACAAAGTAATTTTAATGGTCCAGTGTGGACCATTTTCTTTTGTGTGGACAATTTTCATATATGCCCCAAGTGAAAGTAGCAAGAGTAAATGCAAAATATACGGACAGTTTGGAATACACAGTCAAAAATCACATTTTTATGCTGTATGACAAAATTGGAGTTGTCCTGCTCCCCTTCAATAAACACATCACACCAAATGACATTTGACGACCTTTATTAAATTTCATAACATAGCTTTGTTCACCAATTCATTAATTAGAACTATTCGTAATATAATTGCTTCTAAACACAGCATAACATCCTTGTAATGTTAATCAGGGCAGCGTACCTACTCACCCTGCCCCAGTAAGCAGCATCCATACCTCCGCTCGCTTACTTTACTTATGAAGCACCATCTTTGTAATGTTAATCAGGGCAGCGTACCTACTCACCCTGCCCAACAAGCAGGGTCCATACCTCTGCTCGCTTACTTTACCTATGAAACAGCATCCTAACTCACTTCATACACCATTCATTGAATTACCTTCCACCAAATAAGCAGCATACTTACTTCAGCTTGTTTATCTATTCAGCAAGCTTCCTCCAACTACTCATTTTCCTTTCCACAGATCCTTGAAATGAACATCCAGACACCAGAGGGGGAACAGAAGAGGGCAAGCCTATCTCTCTTCTCCGCCAACCAGTCTGACCAGGTTGTTCCCCCTCCCTTCTACCCAAAATTGTTCAACCCACTACTTCCCATAAAGGGAAAGGGTCAAGCCAAACATCATTCGGTGTACCCATCATCTGTAAAGCACCTTAGAATCCCTACATAAACCCACCTTGCCATACCATCAGTGAAACACACCCTAATGAAACTAAAGTAGAATTACCGTGACCGCACTGTACCACCGGAATATCCATACCAACAGAATACATACCCTTTTAATCCACTTCCTTCAAAGCTGAAATCATGGCTCAACCTGAACAGACTGACAACCTATAACCACAACAAAACCACAGACTATAACCTCTTGAACTCAATTCGACACCCAGTCAAAACAACTAGTATCAAGTCTCACACCCAGGACCCTGACAACTGTAGCATATCACCCTAGTCCACCAATTACCCAGTTCTGGATGTGCAACACCTTAATTACCGTAGGGAATAGTCTAACTCTAAAACTTTAAATGTCTTAACTTTAGATGGCAGAAAACCAGCACCCCTTGACCTGGTTCCTGAAAACTCGCCTATGCTCAGCAGTGAAGTACTCTTTCCTGTGCTCCTGAATGTTGTGACTCAACTTCTCCTATGGAATCCCCACACTCTCCATAAACCATCCCCAAAAGTTTTACCCTAGCCCCCCACCTACCTTTCTTTACTTGCCACCCATACCAATACAATGCTCAACTCCCAAACTACTTGAACATCGTGCTCTAACATGCCTTAATATGATCACTCAGACCCTCACTGTGCCCCATGCCTGTGGCAAGAACATCCTTCCTATCAAAAAACATCACCTTTCAGATCCACTTTCCAGGCCACTGTATGAGGCCTTCTGCACTTCAGAAATGTCAGCCAGTAAATGAGCTCACCATGTGTCACCTCCTCGCTCACCACTGCTTAAATCCTCTGCGAACTCACTGTGTGGCACCAACTGGTACTCATGAAGCCACTATCCAATGACCCCACAGCTTATTCAACACCAAAGCATAATCATCTGTGAACTCACTGTATCTCACCACTGGAACTCGGCACACCATCATCTAAAACCAATAGCAGGAAGTCTTGGGCTCCCCTTCCATCATCTGTGAATTCACTGTATCACCACCACTGATACTTGACACACCACCATCTACAAAGAAAAGGACAGAATTAAACCCTCTAATAGTAACAAGAAAGCTCCATCTTATACCCACCTATTCCAAATTACAACCACAGTGTTCCAACACCCCATCTGCAAGAAAGAAAAGGACATGTAAAACATCGGAAATATATAACACATTCCAAATAACACATTCCAACACCTCTTCAAGGACAACTGTGCTTCACATGAATGGGTAGCCTGATCCACAGATGAGGTAGTCTCTGGAATATATACCTGTCTCTCCAGCAGGACCTATTTATATCACAGGCAAGCTCTAACTCTTTAAAATGGGTAATTCTGGTGCGGTTTGTTTTGTGGATATGCAGGAGGCCCATCAGAGTGGGTTCTGATAATGCCCTGTATGCCAGACATAGGATTTGCATTATCCTTGCTCTAGTACACATAATATGATTTGGCCTCCTGAGACCAATGAAGGAACCAAATTGACAATTAGCTTTGGTATGAGAGACCCACTAAACACCTCTCAAACTTGGACAAAGCGCCCACATTATAAGTTTATACTGTGACCCGAACAGCAGTCTACTTTAATTGCTAAGCATTATGTGTCTATTTATTTATTTAACTTTTGGCAAATATTATACCTTAACTGCCCTGTGACCCTCTCCGTCACGATTGTTATATGGGTGATATATAAACTCGTTGCCTGTGGTCCACTGGATAGACTGCTTCACCCCAACCTGCTTCCTGCAGTCCTCTAGGAAGAATGTATATAGCTGTTAGTGAATCACAGACAGCTCTCAACTGTAAACCACTCAGAGATAATAGGCACTTAGTATTAAACTGACATCTACAGCATAAAGGAATGTGGATTAATAAATGTCTCCAGATGCAACATCTGCAACTATAATCACCGCGCTTATGTATTAAGTGTAAGTCACCACATGTATCCCAAGCAAAAGTCACTGATACTGTTAAACTTTAAGAACCACACTGCCACTTAGTTTTAGTCACCTGCAAATAGCAAACATTGAAGCTTGAAAATGCCTTCAGGCCTGACCACACCACTGAATGTAACTCAGCCTGCTGTCATAACCTCACTGACCAGAGCCATGAGAGATGCTAAAACTACATCTCACTTCTAAGGATAGATATGTTTGCCCTCCCTGTCAGCAGGGTCGTGTTCCTGCATTCTCAAAATATTCACCTTTCAATTTATACCTAACAAATCTGCTATGCTTAGTTTGATAACATTATCAGCATATTATCCTCCTGTGCCATAATGGTCAATTTAGTCAAGATATTTTGCAGACATACCTTATCTGTAACCCCACTAATCAGTTTACCAGATTTCAGACCTTCAGGGATTTAGGCACACTGTTATAGTCAATGAAATATACTCACTAAAACTGCCAACCCCCCACTACCCAATTACTGCCTGCCCCTCCTACTTCCGACCCAAGAAACCCCAACTTCGACAGCAGTATTAGAGAGAAAGGCTACTGTGCCCTCCAATATTTTCCTACGTTCATACCAGGCTAACTAGCTTTGTGGGCTACTTTAAGTCTAACTCATAGGACTCCCCCACTATGATTCCCTATTCAAACCACTTTAATGCCATACCAAAGGGGGAAAGAACCATTAACACCCAAGGGTTATACCCGTACCCCCCCATATATTAAGTACATATGCTGTAAATGGCAGATCTCAACTGCTGGCATTTAGCAGGCGACTGTCCCTTTCTCCTAACCCAGTTGTCCAAAACTCTCAACCTGCAGTATCACATCTCGCACCTGCATGGAGGCAGCTGCAAGAACTAAGCAAACCAATGCAGGATGATTTGAAACGTACTGCTTTTACAAACTTTAGAAAGTGGACCAAATAATCGGTTTTGCCTTATAAATTTTCTGAAGGTTAAGAAACCTGAAACTTAATTGTCTATCATTTTCCAACTTCATCCTTTAATGACTTGCCACTATATTGCTGAAGAGACAACTATGTCTGATGAGCCCCTCTTGTCAAGTTTTATAATAAGCAGTCCACAAATTGACACCCCATTTACTACAAGTGCTCAAGTAAATTACAAAGATGCAGCTGTCCAGGTATTTTCACAGAATTCCACCTTTAAACATTGCTGTTGCAAGCTGGAGCAGTTGTGTGAATAAGCCTTTCAAAGAGCGAGGGCAGCCTGTCAAGCAGTCCTCCAAAACACTGGATTCGGTAATCATTCTTAAGTCTGTTAGATGCCTGTGAAATAAAAGGCAGCGTCGGCAGTAAAACTCATATGGTTTTAGGCATTTTAATATGTCAGTCACAATTCTTAATAAATTACCACGTTCCTTAAACGAGCTGCATTACAGGGGACTACACGAAACAAACTAATTTATCACATAAAAGGGTATCTCAAAAGGTACTTTCAGATTATGGCAATGCCTTACAAAGTATGCCATCTGTACAGTTAAACATAAAGTGTCTGATCACTAGCCAGCTGAATAAAATCCACGGCAAACTCTTTGGCCTCTAAAGCACCCTAACAGAGGCATTCTCACTTCAGCTACACAAACTGGGTACTTCTTAAAAACACTGTCACTCTAAGCTCGCAGTTTTCCACTCCATCATAGTTTCAACCCCGTTCTGGATCTGACAAAGAAAACCTCCCCATTTACTCCTCTGAGTCACTCCACATCTGCATCAAGCAGCCATTACTCAGAGGCCCAACCACGTGTCATGACAGCAATAGTCGGAGTTAGCAAACTATATCCATGTACACTCTGGACCCCAACATCAGTCAGAAAGGCAGGTAAACTAAGCGGAAAACAGTAGGACTGCTCACGCAGTACACCTTGTTGACTACAAACAACTCCGGACCCCAACCCCAGTGACCAAAACACATACTCACCATCTCTTTTACAGAATGGTAATACAATCCCAGCCTTGCTTGAGAATGGACATTCATCGATCATTGTCCTTTATGAGTTATTTATCTAAATGATTGGGTTTTTGTTTTTTAGTTCTAAATTGACAGCACATGCACACCGCCCCTACTGTCACCAGAGTACCTCTAGTCCGCAAAAATGCTCACACTGCACACAGAACAGCCAACACAGCAGGCAGAAAGAAGGAAAGACAGAAACTTAACCCAACCTCTGACACTACCACACAGGCCTAAACTGACAGCTAAAGCTCCACCGACAACAACCATATTGGTGAAACAGCAACCAAGAACTATCCTGAGACCACATTCCTGCCATGGAGCCTAAAATATAAACAAGTTGTAGCTCTGACAGACTTAATAAGCCAGACTTAACTCAGCAACAAACGCTTTTGCCAGTAAAGGTAGCAAATCAATAAATCGACAGATGTACAGTACCATGACTCTTCTGAAGGATGTCCTTTCGGAACGCTACCTTACTTAAACCCCCACACTACTGCCCACAGCTTAAGGCTATATGTCAAAACTGCTCTTCCTCCCAGCTTTGATGACAATGCTTTTGCCAATCAAAGTAGCACTCATAAAGGATGTCATTACAGGAGTCTGAAAAAAAAAATCTACTACTACTAGCAAACAGCAGTGATATAACTACTGCTAACCAAAACCCCCGTTAATGAACATGTACCCACTTCTTCCATAGACCATTAGTCTAAGGCCTACCTAAACACACCAATACCTACAGGTCGTCTTGGGCACCAAACCTGCTGTAGCAAGTTCACGCCAAAATGTGCTTGCTTAACCCAGCTACACTAGACTAAACCCCTTAAGCCCCTCTCCACCCCTATATCATTTCCTCCCAACCATCCCTACCTCCACTTAACCCTTTTACCTCCCTAACCCACTTAGCTCCCCCTAATAACAACCTAACCCCCCATGAAGATGTCCCGGGACAACTTGGTTTCTTGCCAAACTTCATTTATCTGTGGAAAGTTACAATTGACTTTAGGTGAACATGCTGACTCAGTACTGCAGAAACCAGAGTTCAGCAGTGAAACTCTGAAGCTGTGGGATAGGAGTCTTAACTGCTAAGCTAATGCATCACTCTTTTTGAATAAACCTGAAAAAATCAGATATCTTTTTGGTGTCTATTTCTAATACATCTGACTTCTGTGTAAGGGTGGTTCTCTAGAAGTAGGCCTACTAAAACAGAACCATGCACACTGATTAAGCAACAGGAACATTCAGAGTTGATGTAGCCAATTCATGCTGTCTCCTGCTGAACCACTCAATGCTGGCTGACAGAAGCACTCATTCACAACCTATTTTTTAGCTTAAGTCTTGCAATAATCACAGAGCTATTATATTCATATCTGGATACATAAGAACCCTGAACATGGAACAATATTAAGTTAAAGTCTGCGTTCTGTAAGCAGTTACACTGCAGTAATTGAAAGGAGTGCCTTACAACTGAATGTTACATCTCCCTGCACTTCAAAGTAAAACAATTATCTATACATTACTTCACTTATGTTGAGAAATGAATCATAAAAGGAACTCACAAAAGCTTTTTACCACCCTCTTAAATTGATAATGTGAAAAGGGCCTACCTTATAATTTGGTACTAGGAATCGTTTTATTTCATTCTGAATTCACCTTTGTATTTCAGGGAAATCTTTATCAGTAACTCATATCAGCAACAGCATTAGAGAGAGAAAGGCACTGGTTTCTTCAAAATACCTCCACATTGGTGGTGTGCGCTAGAGTTTTTAATTAATTGGCTACATTGTAAGATCTTTTATTATGTCTCTGCTCTGATAACTTGTAAACCCATGTTAGAATAAGATGTTCAGAAGTTTATGATTTTTCCTTTCTGCATTGGGAACATTTGCTAAAATCCACCACTGATGAAACAGTGTGCTTTTGATAGGAAAGTAAGTAATACAGTACTGTTAACAGTTTCAGGTATTTGTTAAATCTTGTTTAATTTTGCGCATTGCTGATGGGTGGTTTAATGGAAGTTAAAAATGCTAAACCTAAGAAGTATATTTTCCAGCTATTGTTATGTTCATTAGCTAGTTAATTAGTTAGTTAATGCAGATTACTGATCCCAATTCACTTTTAGAAATGAGTAATGGTTTGGACATGTTTGGTATGCTTAACATGTTATATCATATAACTTAGCACATGAACACTTTTTGTTTAGATAGCTTTTTACTTTTTTGTGTGTTAAATGATATTATTTGTTTTCATTTTATTTATTCGTCCAAAAAAAAAAAAAAACACTTACCCAACCCACTTTCACATCCCCACGTATTCCCCTACTTCCGTAACTTCCACATCAACAAACCATCATCAAACCTCCCAGTAATCTGGTCAATCCCACTTCCCAGCCTACCACTCTCATGATCACTCTTCTGTATAATTATAAAGACTCAGAAATATACTTCTCTCTCTCTCTCTCTCTCTCTCTCTCTCCCTAATAATCACAAAAGACCTCCATCAGACTATCCCCCAAAATCTTTATACTCCTTCTAAATATTAACATTGAACCCACCCCAGGCCCAACAATTCCCTTTCCTCAACAACAGAACTACCATCTCCCTACACTGGCCTGTGCCCTCCATATTGCTCAAAGTATCAGAAACCCCACATAAGTGCTTTTATTTCCAACACAACCCAAACATTCTAGCAGTCACAGAATCCAGGGTTAAACAAGATTCCCTTAACTTCAACACTTTCTAACCTCCTACAAGTATGTCATGTGATGCCAGACCAAGTAAACAATCTGGGGGAGGCTCTTTAACTGTGTGCTAAAAGATAACTTAAACCCAAAAGTTATTTCCCAAGCAAACTCATCCTCTTCAGACTTCAGTTCTAAGTGAATTCTCCTAAAATTTCCAACTCACCAATGCAAACCACTGCTGATTACCACAAAGTATCAGCCACTCCTTCTTCCCTAAATAAATTCAAATCTCTCAACATTAATAACATTAATAACATTAAGATTCCCAAAACTAATAACATAAATCATTCTAGGAGACTTCTTCCTTAATTACCTTGGCCTTCTTTCAGAAGATCCAGGTCTCTTTTAACTCATAAAAGAACAAACAGTCCTAACCTCAGATCCTCCAAACATACCACAGTTGATTTATTATTACAAACATACCAAACTCCATCTCCAACATAAATATTCTGAGACCATCACTAATTGACCACTGCCCAAACATGTTTACCATTATTGGCAATCCCATAAAACTAGCACCAATATTAAAAGCCTTCAGAAACAAGTCTAGCACTAATATTGGCAAACTCAAAAACTTTGCCACAGTCCACAACTGGAGCCACAACCTCCCCTTAGGTGATCTTAATGCAGCAGCCATAAGCCTAACCAACTTTCTAATCTAGCTGCAAGACAAATTCTTCCCACTTAGCCACAGGATTTATAAACTAACCAAAAGGAAATGGCTATCCACTGAACTCAAACATCTTCCCACTGTAAGGAATGAAGCATGGCAAAAATTGAAATGAACTCCTACAACTGAAAACCATACTTCCTTTATAGCCTTATGTGGCCTGAAGTCCATACAAAGGCATAAAAGAAATATCCAAAGAAAAAAACACATTGCCTACCTTGACCTGGCCAAGATATTTGACATAATCCCCAACTCGAGCATTGTTGACAAACTCAAGAGGATAGGTACAAACCCATATGTCACTCAGTGGATAGCCAACTGCCTCACAGACAGAACCCAGAAAGTTAGAATTGGGGAGTCCACCTATACAAAGAGGCCAGTCACAAGTGGAGCCCCTCAGGGATCAGTCCTTGGACCGCTCCTTTTTGGCATTTACTTCTGAGAAGTCAAGACCAATGTCAGTGGTCTCTGGGTGAATAAATTTGCAGATGATTGCAAATTAGGAGCTATCATTGAATCTCACGCTAACACAAATGTTCTCCAGGAGGGGCTGACACAGACAAACAACTGGTGTCAGAGCCATGGACTAAAACTAAATGCCAAGAAATGCATAATAGTATCCTTTGGGAAGTCATCCATCCCTGGTAATTATCATATTGACAACACACCCCTTAGAGTTGACCCAGTAGTCAGAGACTTAGGGACACACATAAATAGTAATCTAGCCTTTGACCACCATGTGTCTACAGTGGTGATGAAATCATTCTGTATTGCACAAGTTATAAACAAAGGTATGGTATCTAAGTCCAAAGAAGTCATTGTTCCACTGTATTCGGCATTCATCATACCATTGAGTACAATGCCCCCTTTGGTATTTACCTAACCAGGCATATCCAACAACTAGAGCATCCACAGACGTTCCTCACAAAAAAGAATACAGGGCATAAGTAAAATGACCCATGCAGACTGCTTCAAGGCCCTATCCCTGCATTCTGTTTCCTACAGGCTTTTGAGGAGAGATCTGTGCCTGGCATGCAGGGCATTGTCAGACCTCACTCTGGTGGACATCCTGCACATTCACAAAACAAACAGCACCAAAATTGCCTATTCTAAAGACTTAAACCTTGCCTGTGATATAAATACGACCTGCTAAAGAGATAAGTATGCATCCCAGAAACTACCCCATCTATGGAACAGGCTCCCCATCCATATGAAGCAGAGTTCCTCCCTAATCCAATTCAAGTGCAACTTGGACAATTGGATGGGAAAACAGAAAATCATGACTGGTTTGGCACCTATGTCTCTAATGTAAACAGGTAACCTGTAAATGGTTCATCTTGCAACCCCCTTCTAATACTTATCAAGGGTATCAGAACTTGTCAGAGATTTGGAATGCATGCTAGGCTTAAAATGATCATTGTGGTTGTAGCCTAGTACACACCTATAAACCTATGAATTACTCTCTTATATTCTCCCAAACACTTTTGGAAGGAAGGTAACCTTCTTTGAGAAAGAAAATTTCCTCGTGACACCCTCTCTACAAACACCACTCAATGTGCACAACAAAACTTCTTTTTCTGAAGATTTCCTTAAAGAGTTTTGCAATCCCTCATCAATAGTCTCAACACCGCCCACAGTGCATGCATTCACACCTCACTACCATTCATCCCTATTTTCTACTTCAAGCATATATACCCCAAAGCAGTTTCTATTCTACTTCAAAATGTCCCCACTTATACCCTTCCTAAAACAAAGACCGAGAAAGTCACACAGAAAAACCAATCAGTAAAAACTAAATGAAAACGTCAATGGAAGTTCTAGCTTGGCTGCAGTTTTCATTTAGTTTTTACTTATACCCATCCTGCATTTGACAACATTACGCCCTGGTCCACATAGTGCAAAGATCATCTGTGTCTTCCTCTTACCCACATATGTATAATTTATAGTACAGGTATTTGACTTTCTTGACCACTGTCTTCTCCGAAACAAACTAAATGACACTGGTATCAATCCAGATGACACTGCCTGATTTAAAAACTTCCTCACTGACAGATACTTCAGAGTTAAAATCGGACCTTCTGAATCAGAATCTCCAACTATTACCAAAGGTCTATCACAAGCATATATTCTTGCCTGTCTCCTCTTCTCCATATTCATTAACAAACTTCTTTTGGACCTTCCCCATTTCCCACTCATCTTCTTTGCTGATTACATGGTCACTTTCATACCAACATCAAGTTCCAGCTGCAGTCTATTGTGCATGAACTCCACTAGTGGCTCATAGACCATAAACTTCTTCTCAACCACCAAGACAAGAACTTAGGTTTTCAGAACTCCATAGAAAATTCACCAAGCACCTGACTCATTTACTATCTTCCCCTTATAGAACCACTCCATAAAAACAGCTTCCACCTTCGAATACCTAGGATTACGGCTCAGTCAGTCTCAAAACTTCCATTTCTTCAGAGAGAGTGAAAGCAAAAAATGCACTCCCTCCTCTTCAGGGCCAAAAATAAAAAATTATCCCCATTTCTATTCCAGTCAGCCAGATCAGTCATCAGTAAGGGAGTTCTCAATTCTTAGCTTGAATATGGACTTCCCATTCCCACTTTGGCTACCAAAAAACCACCACCACACTATAGACAATCTGTAACAACATCTTCCAATTCATTGCAAGCTCACCTCTCTTTGAGCATCACTGTTTCACCCTAGAAAAAGCCAAATGGCTACCCAGAAAACAAAGATCGAGCTTACTAGGATCCCAACTCTTCAGACTACTCCAACTCCAGACAATTACTCCCTTTGTAGCTAAACTTCATGAAAAAACCTCCTCATACAACCTGAGACACTACTCTCAAGCCACACTGACTCATTATCCCGAGAACCAAACTCTACAGCACTGCACATGCTCTGTCACACCAGCTGTCATTACCCCGGGAACCAAACTCCACAGCACTGCACATGCTCTGTCACACCAGCTCTCATTACCCCGGGAACCAAACTCCACAGCACTGCACATGCTCTGTCACACCAGCTCTCATTACCCCGGGAACCAAACTCCACAGCACTGCACATGCTCTGTCACACCAGCTCTCATTACCCGGGAACCAAACTCCACAGCACTGCACATGCTCTGTCACACCAGCTCTCATTACCCCGGGAACCAAACTCCACAGCACTGCACATGCTCTGTCACACCAGCTCTCATTACCCCGGGAACCAAACTCCACAGCACTGCACATGCTCTGTCACACCAGCTCTCATTACCCGGGAACCAAACTCCACAGCACTGCACATGCTCTGTCACACCAGCTCTCATTACCCGGGAACCAAACTCCACAGCACTGCACATGCTTTGTCACACCAGCTCTCATTACCCCGGGAACCAAACTCCACAGCACTGCACATGCTCTGTCACACCAGCTCTCATTACCCCGGGAACCAAACTCCACAGCACTGCACATGCTCTGTCACACCAGCTCTCATTACCCCGGGAACCAAACTCCACAGCACTGCACATGCTCTGTCACACCAGCTCTCATTACCCCGGGAACCAATCTCCACAGCACTGCACATGCTCTGTCACACCAGCTCTCATTACCCCGGGAACCAAACTCCACAGCACTGCGCATGCTCTGTCACACCAGCTCTCATTACCCTGGGAACCAAACTCCACAGCACTGCACATGCTCTGTCACACCAGCTCTCATTACCCCGGGAACCAAACCCCACAGCACTGCACCTGCTTTCTCCTCACAGGGGCCTACTCTTTAACAAGCTCTCTCCATTGACATTTATTAAATCAACA
>NC_056746.1:1102025421-1102032921 GCF_019279795.1 Protopterus annectens
GTGCCGAGGTGCCAGCTCGACGCCCAACCTTCAACGAAGGCTCGCCCATTCACACATGTCTTTTGAACACCACTCGACTGCGGGGAGGACATGCAGACTCCACACAGAAGGCGCTCCAGCTGAGAATCGAATGGGAGAACCTCTTGCTGTGAGGCGACAACGCTACTGCTGCTCCACCATGGCTTAAGCCATAAATCCAATATAGCTTCTAAACAAACTTTAAAGTTTCTTATTAGCTTTGGACAAAATACCCCCTTCTTCAGAAATATAGTACAGAGACATTGGGATATACTTCAGTCAGACAATACACTAAGTGAGTTAATACCATGAAAATGTTCTTTTTCTTATCAGAGAGGGAAATCCTTGGGCAATATATTCAATCATTATAAAAAGAAATCGAATCAGACATTTGAACAACAGACTACTATAGAAATCAAATCAGACAATTGAACAACAGACTACTATTTGTGGGAAGATTCAGACTTGAGGTCAGACTTGGTGCTATTATAAACTCTCAAGAGGAGACCAAGAGCCTGAAAGAGGGCCTGTGCCAAAGAAATACATGGCATCAAAACCATCAACTAGCACCTAATGCCAAGAAGTGTATAATTGATATTCTTTGGCAAGCATGACTTTTCTTGTTGCTATCACATAGACAACATCCATTAATCCACAACCCCTTTTTCATAGTATTGCACATGGCTTCAGGGTATCACTTCAACAGTGATAAACATCTAGAGCCAAGGTTTACGCCACCAGGTGGCTAGCCCTGCCACGGTAGTTCTTCCACACCACACACTCACATGCACACTCACACCTATGGCCGGTTTAGAGTGTCCAATCCACCTATTGCATGTCTTTGGAATGTGAGAGGAAACTGGAGCTCCCAGAGGAATCCCACACAAACACAGGGAGAGCATAAAGACTCCACACAGAAGCCATCCCAGCCAGGAATCAAACTCAGGATAATCTTCCTGTGAGGCAACAGCACTATCTGCTGCATCACTATGCTGCCTAACACATTAACAGCACACCCCCTAAAATTGATCCGGGAACAATTTTCAGTGGTTGTGTTGTCAGTGTGATATTTACAATGGGAGTCATGTTTGCCAACGGATACCCACTGAAAACTGATTCCATAGTTACTGATCTGGGAAAGTACATTAACAATGTATTGTCCTGTGATCACATGTATCCACTATTGTAAAAAGCCCTTTTTCATTGCACAGGTTATATATGTAAAGGTATTGCATCTGGATCAAGGAATGTATTTGTTCCCCTGTATTTGGCATTCATTAGGCAGGTTATTGAGTATAATGCCCCTTTCAGTGTGTACCTGTCCAAACACATGTCATGCATAGAGTTTCAACAGACCCTATTCTGTCAGACATTTTTGCAAGTTTAGTGGTATCACAAACACCCTCTTAAGGGAGCTCAGTCTCTCTAACAAAATAAATAGAGCATGCTGTATGTGTCACAGATAATACCTCTTCTGAGGAATTACCTTCTACTCTACATAAAGCAAAGTACTTCTCTTATTCCAGCAGCAAACCACAAATCTGATGGTCAGGATACTCTATTCAAAAGTAATTTAGATGGATGGATGCAAATTCATTCCTGGTTTAGGATCCCTGTCTCTCTTGGACTAGGAAAACATGAAAGTGTTCACACATATCTTTGGCAGCCTGTCTCTGGGTTATTTATATGCAAAATATAAGGGCTAAAAACTAATATGGTAGTGTAAGGTTAGGCTTGTTAAGATCGTATGAACCTAAGAGGTTACGTAGCACATAGACTTGATTCAGGATAATTTCAGTCTGTTGTCTAACATGCTTCCCTAAGCTGTACCATTTCAGATATAAAATCTGATTTGTGGCAAAACAGTGGCTGTGTAAGGATGGCATGACATTACTGAGCCCCTTTATCTGTACTTATTTGCCACAGTGTAACAAAACCCTACTATTTTTTCTAGGTTGTTCTGTATGTGTTATTTCATTACATGTAGCAATGGTAATAGAATTAGTTTCACAAGTAACAAAAATGTGCATGTTAAATGATCTTGTATAATAAGGTGCAATGAAAATATCTCATAAATTACCACAAATACATAAAAGCAACACATATTTTGTGAAATATATAAAAGCAAGTTTAAAAACACCATAGGAAGAATATATATACTCTACAATAAAACTACCTGTTCTAACTCATTAAGTATTGCTAACCTCATTCTTCAGAACATTTTAAAGCAATTCATTTCTTAAAAAACTGCCCTTTACAAAAATGTTCTTGGCATGATCCATTAAACATATAATTTAACCTGAGTTCTTATGTATTGCTAAGAGTGATGACAAAGAGTTTTGGAATTGCCTTTATTATTTCTCATGAAGTTAGAGACTGCCTCATTGCCTTCATTTGTAGCACACCATTTTCATTTCTTATATAGTAGTTAATGTTGCAGTTACTTAGAGTCTTACAAAAATGATGTGATAAATTAGTTTTACAGCAAAAGATGTTTTGTTTTATATATGTATATATATATATATATATATATATATATATATATATAGATATATATATAGATATATATATGTGTGTGTGTGTGTGTGTGTGTGTGTGTGTGTGTGTGTGTGTGTGTGTGTGTCTACTTCTAAACTTCGAACTTTCAAAACTTAGAAATTTCTTATGGTCAAGACCATAACACCAAAGGTTTGAAACTTGAAATGAAAATTAAAAAAAAAAAAAAAAAAAATATATATATATATATATATATATATATATATATATATATATATATATATATGTTTTATTTTACATTTTTGCAGGGAGCAAGCCCCCCTGCACCCCTACACTCCCTGATTATTAAATATACCCAGTCCGAGATCACAATGCAGAAATGCAAACAGTAACTGTACTGTTCTGCACTGTACAATGATCTCCATTTACATATATATATATATATATATATATATATATATATATGTATATATATATATTTTTTTTTTCAGCAAATTTAACTACCTTTTGTGCTACCTTTTGTGTATGCTCATTTGTGTGTACATATTGCATATTTCTAAAGACATATGCATATGTCTGTTTGTGTGTGTGTGTGTGTGTGTGTGTGTGTGTGTGTGTGTAATTTATATTAGATTGCCAAGATTTTGCATTGCAGAAAATCAAATAGTTGAGACCATTACATTGACAATGTAAAATCTTGAATACCAAGTTAAAAAAGAAACAGCATTTAAGCAGGGGGGCAAGTACCCCTGAACCCCCAGACCTCCTGTTGCTTTTATATAGTAACTCAGAGATCACACTACAGTGGGGAAAAGGGCACACTCTCCAATCCCCACTGTACCATGACCTCATTGCAGCTTTGTTTCAGTTGAGTTGCCATATTTTGTATTGTTGATCATGGTTTCTTGACCATATGACTTATGACAATATAACAAATCGACAAACTGATGTAAATCCCACACACACACACACACACACACACACACACACACACACACACACACACACACACACACACACACACACACACACACACACACAAACACACACACACCTCTTTAAGTATACTAATTTATTGTAGGTACTTAGCATTAATGCTGCATTTTCTTGTATGTTGGTAACTTTGAGTAGTTCAGCACAATGATGAAAAGAATTGATCTCTGTGGGTGCTAGGCTTACCTACTTTACATTACTGATCAGCACTGTAATGTGTGTGTGTGTGTGTGTGTGTGTGTGTGTGTGTGTGTGTGTGTGTGTGTGTGTGTGTGTGTGTGTGTGAGAGAGATCACTGATGTGTCATTTTGGTGTTTTGCATTTACAGACTGAGATTGCACAATGGAGATTTTTCTTTCCTCAAAGTATAGTAATAGTCCTAGAAGTAGGTGAGGGGTGCAGCTCCCAGATTGGGGAGGGGGGTGATGAAGGGAGTGAACTCCGTATGAAATCAGTTTTTAAGTGATTTGTCTTTTTTGAATGGTGTATTTTATGGTATTACCAAAGGTGAGTGATGGGGGAGGGGCTTTGCTCACTCAGTGAACCAGGTTAATGCAAGTTTTTATTTTCAACCGATCTCACCCTGGTAAGAAGTCAGGAATACAAACTGAACCAAGATGCATGGGTCTCATCCAGCTGTGCGGTAATGGTATGACTTAATATACAGCAAACTAATGTGCAGTCTGTTTCACCAATCCTTCTGCTGATGAGTAACAATGATAATAACATCAAGGGGAATAGTTAAAATACAGGACAGTTGTCATAGCTGCTCGCTCAAATGTAATAAGGGTATTCCTGATGGTTACGATGGACCATAGCAAAGGCACGATTCATAAAGGCCATTTATGTTAATTCACAAGGGCTGAAAAATAATGAGATGCAAATGAGAAATGTTGTATGCCAATGAGGCAGTTTTGCAATTCATAATCAGACATCCCTGCGGTACTCAAATCCATTGTTAAATGTGGTGCTTCACTTTAGATATTGGAGTTGAAATTTGCAAAAGTTGACTAAGTATGCACAAGCAATTCCATGAAAAATAAATTAATTTTTCCCCCAGTGATCCCTTCAGTAAATTCTCCTACTATGTGCAAGCACTGAAATTAAACATTCACACAAGAAACCCCTTCAGTAACATGCCCCAGTATACACAAGAACCAACATGAAACGTTTCCCCAAACAACCCCTTTAACAAAATGTCCATGTATGCACAAGTACAAAAGTGGAACATTTCTCCAAACTTTAAATAAAAGTAAAACGTTACATCAGAATGGGAATAATGTTGAATGCCCCACACCGAGAGATAAAGTCTTCTATGATAAATAATTCAGATCATAAGTAAATTATGCTGTAGCAATAGCATTTTAGAAATTATTTGACTATCCTTTTCACTGTTTTTCTAACCTCTATGAAGTTTTTTTTTCTTTACTGCAAAGGGAATACATATTTTATTTACAATCAGAGGTGAATTTCAAAAACCCAGGATAATCTCAACAATGTTGTGGCTTTTAAAATTTGCAGTGGTTAGTCTTTATTTACACTAAAAGTGCAAGACATTAAAATAAATCAAGGATGAAATACTTGGTATATATATATATATATATATATATATATATATATATATATATATATATATATAGATATATATATATAGATATATATATATATATATATATATATATATATAAACCACCGGGAGAAAACCTTAACACCCTAGAATCTATACTTCACTGGGCTTCCCATTTCCTCCCCCAAGAAAATTTAGTCCTAGACGATGTCAACATCAACTGGAACAGTATACACTCACAAACAGCCACCAACCACATAAATCTATATAATTACACTCAACTCATACACGCACCCACACGTATTGACAAGCCCATCAAAAGAGAATCCACCTTGGACTGGATCCTCATTAACCAGCCCAATACTGCCCACCAATGTGGAACCCTACCCAATTCTCTCAGTGACCGCAATCCAACTTTTCTCCTTCAGCACAAACTTAAATGTACCAACCCACCCTCACTGCTAAAAAACTGTTCCCTTAAAGGCTTCTCCTCAGACAGATTCTCAGAAATTCTAAAATCCTGTAACAAGGCTCCCCTCAAATCACTTCCCCTTGATAAAGTAGTAAAGTACTTTAACTCCACATTCCTACAGATTCTAAACCAATTAGCTCCACTCAAAACAATCAGGGTGCGCAGTAACCCTGCCCCCTGGCTACAAAAAGCCACAAAAACCTTACTAAAAGATAGGGATAAAGCTTGGAAAATCTGGCAACAATACAAGACACCCATCACCAGGCAAACCTTTTTTGAACTTAGAAACAAACTAAAAAAGCAGGTCAAGATTGATCAACAAAATCTCTACATTTCCATATAAAGAAAACATAGTAACAACCCACAGAAATTCTGGGCTGCAGTGAACAACATCCTTAATTCCAGAAAAGCAACTACACCACCACCAAACATTGAAGGCATAGACTTTGACATAGCCTCTCACTTTAACAATTATTTTACCTCTTCCATACTTAAACTCATAAATCATATAACACCCACAACCCAACCACAACCCCCAAAATCCCAAACCAACTATACCCCCTTCTCTCTCAAATCAGTACCAACATCAACCATTCAAAAACTGTTAGCAAAACTCAAACCAACCACTCTCACAGCCGACAGTCTACCAGCCGAATATCTCCAAACTGCATCTAAGGCCATTGCCTACCCCATCTCCCTACTTATTAGTTTACCCCACCTTCCTAATTGTTAATAGATCCATTACTGAGTACACCATTCCATTCTTGTGGAAAACCTCATATATCATCCCCCTCCACAAGGGCAGCCCCTCCACCGACCTCTCCAACTACCTTCCCATTGCTATCCTATCCTACCATCCCATTGCTATCCTATCACCCCTATCAAAGATTCTCGAAAAATGTATCCACCACCAACTCTTCACATACCTACTATTTAAAACCCTGCACAGATTTAGACCATCCCACAGCATCACCACTGCTCTAATTAACTTCTCCAACACCATAAACTCATACAGGAACCGTGGGATACTTGTCACTGCCACCTTCCTAGACTTATCCAAGGCATCCAACACAGTTTTTCACAATAAACTCTGAGCTTGCCTCTCCGAAGTCAACCTCAATAATCCCACCCTCCACTGGTTCAACAGTTACCTACAAAACCGTTCACAGTCTGTTGAATGGGTCAGCTCCCTATCCCCCCCACTCCATCTCAAATATGGTGTACCCCAAGGCTCAATCCTAGGCCCCCTTCTCTTTAACATATTTACAAACAAACTCCACTTAGCAACCACAAAAGCTGATATTGTCCAGTACGCTGATGATACTGCCCTAATCTGCTCAGCACCCAACATCCATCTCCTACAAAGTAAAGCCCAAGAATCCTTCACTGAGATAGAGAACTGGCTAAACTATCATCAGCTAATACTAAACCCAAAGAAAACACAACTAATGTTATTGCATCCAACTAAGCCCAATGACCCCACCTTCTCCATTCTCTCAGGCAACAACACCCTCATTACCCCAGTACCAGAGGCCAAACTACTAGGCGTTGCAATTGACCAACAATGTAAATACAACAAACATATATCCCAAACTATCTCTAATGTCCACAAAAAGCTAGGAGCAAACAGTTCCTCACTTCTACATCTAAAACTGCCATAGCCAGAACTCACCTCTTATCATCATTACTTTATGCCTCCCTAGTTCTAACCAAAATTAATAAAACTGACCTGAACAAACTCTCCACATGCTACAACAAGATAGCTAGGTTCACAGCCAATGCTAAATCACACTCTCACCACTGCCAATCCCTACATAAACTACACTGGCTGGAATTTCCAAACTTACTAACCTACCACTAAGTCAACATAGCTCATCAAACTCTATACCATCTTGAGAAAACCCTGGACCTAACTGGCATGTTAAAGTTTCACAACTCCAATAAGGAACTATGA
>NC_056746.1:1102037921-1102052921 GCF_019279795.1 Protopterus annectens
AGTAACTGAGGTTTTTTTGCTGTTTTGGAGATTGTTTTCTTGAAATATTACCAGCCTTGCCCTTAGAATTGTTTCAATGACTTTCCCTGCAACATTTGCTAACATAACAGGCCTATAGTTCTTCAGTTTATTTTTATTTTTTCTTCTTATCCTTGTACAAACATACCACTTTTGCTGCCTTCGAGTCCTTTTGCACTACTTCACTAGCCAGCGATTTGTATATGTTGAAGACCTTTTACACGGGTTCTACCAATATTTCGGAGGTCTCTGAAAGGCAGCATATCTAATACTTATGCTTTATTTAAATAAGGATGATAATATTAAGTCAAATGATTTCTTGAAAATGGTAAGCCATCCATACTTAGTGAAAATTAATGGCTACAGAGACTTCTTTCAGTGAATGAGTAACACGTATACAGAAAAATGGCAATTGTTTCTAAGTACATCAGTAAGAATGTGGAAAACAGGGATGCACAGGAAAGTAGAATCACAGCATGCATCAGAACATAGCAGGTGAATGATACAGCTGAAGACATGACTTTACCACCCTAGATCACTGCAGAACTAGACATATACTTCTACAGACGTGTGGCAACCAACTGATTTATGGACAAATTAATGTCAGATAGCTGAAAGTAAACAATCAAAACTGCATTCTTAAGCTGCAATTTTCTGAAAAAATGAAGCCTTCTGAAAACAGTAGCAAAACACTTAATAACAACTGCTTTGCATGAGGGACACACTTAAAACTTCTAATAATAACTTCTATTGCACAAAGGCAGGTTTCCTTGCACCTCTCACAACCCCTAATTTTATCCTCTAGTCTTCTGAATTTGGAGAAGGTCTTATTGCTTCTAACCTCTCTTTTTTACCATCACTCATATGGCTACCTAAGTGACAGTCTTCAGTCTGGGTAAACTAATGTTAGTGGATGAGTTTAAGGAACAGAACTGGCTGTTATACTGAAATGCGTTTCCACACAGCCTTTATTCAGTGCAAGAAAAGCAATGTTATATTTGCATATGTCTGAACTATCCAGATTTTTCAGAATGTCCAGATGTTTGCCTTATATTTTTGGCCTATTCCTCATAAAATCTGTGGTTTTCTGGCAAATCTCTGAGGAGTGAAATCACTAAATAAAGACATACATTAGAGTGTCAGACTTCATATCCTTCAGAAAAATGTATGATAACACAAATCAGGTTTTTCTAGGAACTTTGTAAGCTTATCTGAACAGTATTTAAAATCTGTCCCTATTTTTGGGCCTTTATCCTCCCATGATTTTAGGCTTTGTTCAGATTGTTTCTGCGAAGAGGTTGAGAGGTATATGTGACTGTATAGAACCAAGTCAAATCTTTCTCTTCTGTATTGCATACAAGCCTTGACAGCTGCCTTGGGAAGATTTAAAACTACTTTATTTTGAACACCTAGTAGATACAAATAATCCAAGGAACCTCAAAATACAGGCTCCTGATCTAAAATAGTAATAAAAATGGCAGATTTCCCAGAATACAATGCAAATGTTTTCAGTTTAACTGTGTTTCTCTTCCCTTGACAAAAATCATGCTATCTTTCTACCCATCTAAGTGTGTAAAGGCTTTACATAACACATCACTTCCAGTGCCATGATCAATTAATCTAGAGATTTCACCTTTTCAGTTTGTAACCTAAGAAGGTCAAACACTGCATAATAATGTTTTCTAAGATAAATTAGGAAGAAAGAATGACAGTCTTGTACAAGATGATCACCAGTAATTTTTCAACTGTTGGAAAACTGTGAAGGTCAGATCTTTTTAATTTTTTGGGAGGTCATGTTGCTAGCAAAAACTGAAAAGCAGAGGAAATATGTAATTCTCTTTTCCCATTTCACACAGTTCATTATGAGCATGACCAGTTTCATTAAAAACTGATGCAAATACCAGAATGTTCTATTATCATTCTGTCTGTTTTAATTTATGTGAAGGGCTTAATCAGAAATGAAATAATTTTATTTATCTACTAATATAAACTCTTATAATTCTCTGTTAATAACATCTCATCTCTCTGTGCTTTATAAAATATACTCTGTACACAGAAATGGATATTTGTCATATTGTCTTTCTGACAAAAAATTTTTACACTTTAATATCACAAGTTGGTTTCAATATTGTCATTAGAAATAAAAATGAGGGCATGTTTTAAAACATTGTTGTGGCTTTATGAGTCACATATTTTCAGTTTTATAACTGGTCTTTTTGTTGTTTTTGTTTACTTGATTAATTTTGCACTTTTCTTCATAAAATCTCTCCACTTGTGATCATCTGAATATAACATTGCATGCACCTTAAACACTATAAACATACACGCATATTAAAAGAACATGTAAGGATCTCCATATCTGTTGGGGGTGTTATCTGTGTGATGCTTTCTACCTTTAGAGTTTATACTGCAAAGTAACATACGATATATGACTATATTCATTCTTATTCTTCTCACCACACATTGAAGATTTAAACATATCATAAATTAAGAGAAACAATGTTATTTTGAATTAGTAGGATATTAAACTGATTTCCTTGGGTGCATGTCTGTAGATTGAAAGGCATTTCATAAAAATAAATTTAATGCTGTCATTTAACAGGAATAGCAGTTTTTTTAAATGTCATATTTTATGTGTTTTGATTTTTTTATGAAAGTATCATTGGCTTTGAATGACAACTAATATGCATTGTTTTAATTTTTTTTGAATGTTTTATTATGTACAGATCTGGTATTGCAGTTGTGGTTGGTATATTTTATTATTAAACAGATTGTAACAGTAATGAAATAGAACAGGCTTTCAATGCAGTTATTTATATATATATATATATATATATATATATATATATATATATATATATATATATATATATATATATGTATGTATATATAGATTCATAGGTTCATAGGTTGGTACTAGGCTATCGGCAAGCCTGGCCATAACAATTCCCTGGATATTTCTTCCCAAAATATTTACTTCCCTGGACCCCTGTCTAGCAGGGTGACTGACGTGATCCCTGGGGTGAATTTCCTATCTCTCATCCAATCGTCAAGGTTCCTTTTGAAGAGGGCCAAGGAGGCGCTCTGCTTGACATGTAAGGGCAGTCTATTCCAGAGTATGGGGAGTCTTTGGGTCAGGAACCTATCCCTCCAGCATGTTTTGTTCATTGTGATGACAAGGTATAGATCCCTGGAGGATGTGGCTCTGAGGAGATTGGGATTTCTTTAAGTGGAGCATGTCCAACAGCTCAGGGTTTGACATGGCCTTGTATGTTAAGCAGAGATCGCCTCTGAGTAGACGATATGCCACAGAGTATAGCTGGAGTTTTTTTAGATGGTCAGCATAGGGCATGTGCTTTAGGCCTGGGATTCTTTTAGTGAGGTATTTCTGTGGCCTTTCTAGCTGTTGCAGATGTCTTGTGAGGTCCATACCAAACGGGGCATTATACTCTATAATGGGTCTAATGAGGGATGAGTACAGTGGGACAATGACCTCCTTTTTTCTGGATGAAAATCCCTTAGTGATAAGGTGTGCCACATAGAAGGATTTCCTGACTGTTGTGGTGATGTGGTTATCGAAGGACCACTGCCCACCTGTGTCCCTAAGTCTCTCATCACACTTTTGGCATTTAGTGTACTACCACCTATGTGGTAATTCATGGGTATATGATTTTTCCCAAAGGTGATAACTATACATTTCTTGGCATTAAGCTTGAGCCCATGGCTCTGGTACCAAGCATGTGTTCTGCAAGGCCCTTTTGTAGAATATCCACATCATTTGGGGATTCAATAATGGCTCCCAGTTTGCAGTCATCTGCGAACTTTGTTAGCCAGAGTCCCTTAGTTTTGGCCTGTACTTCAGAGAAGTAGATGCCAAACAAGAGGAGTCCCAGGACTGAACCCTGAGGTGCTCCACTTGTCACTTGTCTGGAGCTGGATTTGGAGTCATCTACTTTTACAGTCTGGGTTCTGTCAGTAAGCCAGTTGGCAACCCATCGAGTGATGTAGGAATTTATGCCCAGCTTAGTAAGTTTATCTATGATTCCAGAGTGTCATCAGGCACTAATATTTAAGTGACACAAAACCATGAACTTATATCAGCTAGAAGACACATTTTAAATTCAACCTTTATGATCCACAAAATTACAGAATATGGAAGCTATTGCTGATTTTGCACATACACACACACATGCGCGCGCACACACACACACACACACACACACACACACACACACACACACACACACACACACACACTGAACATAGATGACGTATTACATTTTGCTTGTGTTAATAATCTTCAACACCAAATATTAAATGGGATGCTTGATATTACATAGTGGTGCTGGTAAATTGTTTTTAACCTTGTATGGCAGGCAGTACATCTTAGAGGGGATATAATTGCTAATGTGATAAACAACAAGTTTTCTAGTAAGTATACTTGCAGCATTTTAGCATGTGATATTTGTGTGTGTGTGCATGTGTCTGTGTGTGTGTGTGTGTGTGTGTGCGTGTGTGTGTGTGTGTGTATGTGTGTGCATGTCTGTGTGTGTGTGTGTGTGTGTGTGTGTGTGTGTGTGTGTGTGTGTGTGTGTGTGTGTGTTTGTGTTTGTGAGTACATCTGTCTATATATATATATATATATATATATATATATATATATATATATATATATATATATATATCTTTCTCTCTCTCTCTCTCTATATATATATATATGTATGTATATATATATATATGTATCTCTCTCTCTCTCTCTCTCTATATATATATATATATATATATATATATATATGCAGCACTTTGAAAGGTGGTGTGGATATACTTGAAAAGTAGAGTAGATATACTTGTTCAAGAAGCATTGCATCTGTGACTGCCTTATCAGTGTATAAACATTTATCAACAACAGAAGTATTTTCATACTTTAATTTTTGTTGTTTAAGTTATAACGTGTTTTATCTGACTATATAGATAAAGACTAGATAGTAATGCCCTTGCTTTTGACTTTGTGTGCACTTCTAATATTTTTAAACATATTTAATTGTCATGTCTGGTCAGTGCCTGCACCCAATATATGAGTTGCACAAAAAATTCTTAATATAAAAACATATCCCAGGCAGTGTCTGAGTGACCAGAGACTTGAGCCACTCTACAAGTTACCAAATACATTTCAGTGAATAACACTACCTTTATGTTTTCAATAAAAAGAAATAAAAATATCTTGTAAAAGGAACCAGAATGGACCACAGTTCAAGTGGTTAAAGCACTTCCCTTCATTTAATGTTAGAACTTCATCTGAAATAAAGCACTTAACCTACTTGCAAAGTGGTCCATTGTGGATCATTTTTTAAAGTGTTGGGCTATTTGTTTTTTCCAACCATGTGTCTAAGGGTTTTTTATCTGCGTACTCTTTGGTAATTTTTTTAATTATAACTTGTAAAAGGACTTTGCTGTTCATACTGTATTTAACTAACAACATGTCCTTGTAAAAGGAGTGATGGTTCGTGAAAGATATTTATATGCTGATCTTTGGGATGTGAGTTTCCTCCAAAAATAATTGAGCAATTAAATGAATGCCACCCATTTACAATGAAGGCACAGGATAACAAACAACATTATCATAACAAGACATGGCAGTAATACATAAGAAAAATGACAGTTACAATTGGATGAAAATGGCAATAGTTCACAATGTAGCAGAAAATATCTTAAATAAATGTCACCTTAGCTGCAGATATAAAAGGACCAAAAATTGGTTGTATAATTTCAGATACATCTAAGTGCATATTACAGCTCACTGGATACCATGCAGTTCTGAGAACCTTTTAACCTGGCTGATATCATTATCAAACAGTAAGACCAGCATTTTTTCATGCCAAAAACGTTGTGTATGGTTTTGATAAGAATGGGGGGAATAGGCATTATTGATTATTAGAAACAGAACCTAGAGAGAGAGAATGGGAAATGTAGGATGAGATGGGGATAATGTTAATTAAATTCATCATTCTTTTGATACAGTACTTTGATGAGATTATAAGGTTCAGCATACATGCTTTAGTAATTTATTTATTTTATTTTATTTTACATTTGTTTACCGGGCTAGTCCAGCTGGATATAAATCCGTTTTCAGCAGAGGCCCGGGGAGAAAACTCATAATGGTTAATACAGAAATTAATTTACATAATGAAAATACAATTTTGTAAAAGGTACATAAGCAGGGAGAACAAAAAAATAATACAAACAAAACAATTTAACAATAATGAGAAATGGAGGAAATAGAAAAATAGAATTAATAGAGGTCAACATACAGGAGGAGATAGAAAAAGTAGGATCTGGAGATGAGAGAAAAAGAGAGAACAATTAGTGAGCAACATGAAGAAAGGCAGGGGATAAAGGATTTAGTCTGGTTTAGTACAAGGACATAGCCAATGAGTGTTAAAGTATTGTTTAAGGTTAGTTTTGAATTGGTGGGGAGAGGGTAATAAATTCATTATGTTCTATTTGTACATGTGGACCTATTGCAGAAGAGCAGTAACACCCATTAACCATTTGAGTTATCATAGTACAGTGCCATGTATTAAGATACAAGGCTTTGTGCAGAGTGTATAGTTACTTAAAAGTCCAAGCCGCCAAATCCATGCTTGATTATTGCTTTTTCTTTTCTAATGGGGCTGGGTGTTTTTCGGAGTTTATTGTGCCTAATTGTAACTAAAATCAGTGGTAATTTACCCAGCCACTGCTTGTATTTCACATCACAATAGCAGTCTACCATTTCAGTGTTGAGACTGCTGAAAGCTGATAATGACATTTGGACTTCATTTTTTTTTTCATTCAGAGAAGTACATTTTAAGTACATTTATAATTGCAGTTACCTTACTATTTAAATCAGTTTTGTGCATTTCTGCTCTTTATCTGATGTTAAAGCTGTTAATGTAAGGCATTTTATAATTTGCATTGCTTCTTGGTTTCTCTGCAGGGCCTAGCTGTTTTTCTGAGTTTGGTTCCCTGCCACCCACCCAGTGGTTTTATGCTTGGAGGCTTTTGAGCTGCCTGCCCCTACTGTATATCTGGCCCAAGAAGCTCCTCCAGTCATATTACTGGTTACTGACAGACAAAACTGGGAAGGCTCTCCTTTAGACTGTTAACGTACTTTGAAATTGCCTAGAAGCGTGTGTGTGTGTGTGTGTGTGTGTGTGTGTGTGTGTGTGTGTGTGTGTGTGTGTGTGTGTGTGTGCTCCTCATTGCTGGCTTGTCCACCTTTGAATCGCTTTGAAAAAATTGTAGTTAATCATTAGACTTGTGGCTAACTAATGTGTGTTTTTACATTAAGAATAATGGGACTGGAATTCTAGTGGGAGTAAATAGCCTAATTTGTCTGAGTTGGGAAACACACAAGGGGGCTTAAAGGGACAATTATTTGCTGTAGCTAGTTAGTACCTTTTAACTTTTGGCTAACGAGAGTGCATTTCTACATTAAGGAGACTGCAACTAATATTCTAGAGGCAGTAGTAAAGTAGCCCGGTTAGTCTAAATTGGGAAACACACAGGGAGGCTTAAAGTGAAGTTGTTTCATCAGACAGTTTTTAGAGACTTAGTTGGGTGTTAATCTACACTGGAGAGCTACAGTTGCTGTGCTTTTACATTAAGAAGTTGTAGGATAATCCAGCTTGTGGCAGAAGGTGTTTCCCTTGTCTCTTTAAGTTCAGAGGCATACCAGAAAGCTTAAAGAGTAGCCATTTATTGGCCAGAGGGCACAGGAGTTAGTTTTCAGCTTTTTCTGTCTGCTATAAATTAAGCACATTTTTGTGGAGCTGTTCACTGTTCAGTGGCACTTACCAGTACGCCGTATAGTAGCCAACCTATAAAGCTAGTACTTATGACTTTAAACTGTAATACAGAAAGGCTGTGCATAGAGTTAGACTTAAGGCAGCTAGATGCTGTCATAGAGCACTAAGATCGTAGAACTATATAGCTTATAGCCTTTACCCTAGACACCACTCAGATGACATCTGTAAAACCAAGACCATACACCATAATAGCCCACCCCTAATACTGGTCCTGACAACATGGATTTTCAATGTCCTAATGTCTCCGTGGCCAGCTTGATAGACATGGGCATCCTGAGACAATGTAGCAATTGTCTCATATAAGCAGACAGCCTTTTACTCCTTAAAGAAACTAACAAAGTACATGAGAGATGTACATACATAACGTCCTTGGAGGCAAAAATCTCGCTTACAAAGAAGGTTCTCAAAAATGCACACACTACATCCTTCACACATACAGCTCAGCACACACATAGACCTTCTTTTGCTGAGGCACTTAAAAAAAAGCTTTCCAAACCACAAAGACCTCCTAAGCCATTTAACTGCAACACCAACACATGCACACACCAAAAGCAACACCTAATACTCCACATAAGCATCAAGCCTCTGATCCTCCAAGAACAAAGCCTATAAGGCAAGCAAACACTTTCCTTAATACTGTTGTCATAGGGGATTCTACTGTATGGAACACAGGCACTTCTCTCACCAGGAAAAGATAGTGGTCACTTGCCTATCTAGAGTTAGGATCCACAAAATCATGCACGCTCTTAGGTTACTGCACCACAGATAGCAATAGAATTCTATTATGGTTCATGTGGTTGTAAATGACCTGAGGCTTATTTCACTGGACATATAAAAAGAGACATCATGGCTCTGTCTGAACATGTGTCACAGACAAGCAAATGCCTTGCAGTGACTGGCATTCTACCTTTACCAAGGGTGATGCCACAGTATGAACAGAAAATGACTGATTTTTAATAATTGTGTGTGTGTGTGTGTGTGTGTGTGTGTGTGTGTGTGTGTGTGTGTGTGTGTGTGTGTGTGTGTGTGTGTGTGTGTGTGTGTGTGTGGTGTGTGTGTGTGTGTGTGCGTGTGTGTGTGTGTGTGTGTGTGTGTGTGTGTGTGTGTGTGTGTGTGTGTGTGTGTGTATTCTGCTACAGAAGACCATAGAAATACAGACGCTATCAGACATTTGACTGAATAACCATCTGGTGTATAACTGCTGTTGTCCTATCTACAGGCAGGCTAAGTAGAGGACAGGAACCATTGGCAATGTAAATTGACCATGCAGGGTAAAGGTAATTTATATGCTAACATGTCACCACATTCTGTAGAAGGGAAGGACTGTGTCTGATTTTGTTTAAACATTTATGTAGACAGCTGACAAAGCTAAGTTTGCAAATATTGTAAATTTTAACAGGAACTGACTTTAAAATCCTCTTTTATAGCCTATTGCATAGATAATTTAAAACTGTATAGATCATCAGATAACGATCTGAAAGCACAACCACAAATGGTTAAAACTTTCTCTAGTGATATAAGAGCAACATCTGGTCTTGATAAATTTGCAGAAGCAACATTTATATTATGAAAGCTACATCACCAAGTAAACACATACTGTGACAGGAATATGATATAAAGGGACATTGAAGAGAGGTAATAGTATACATTGGGAAAAGGTGAAGGATTGATAATAAAATATGAACACAAGAGAGCATTGTTTAATATTGAATACTTCAGAACACACCTCTCAACTGTCCATATTTCTGCAGAATGCCAGGACTTTGGCCTTATATTTTTGTTCTATTCCACAAAAAAATGTTGGTTTTCTGGCAAACCACTTGTGCTTGAAGTCATTTATATGACAGACATTTGAATTTTTTTGACTTTATATCTATCAGAAATGCATGCTAACGCAAAATATGTTATAGAAGCAACTTTTCTAGTTTATAAAAACAATATTTAAAATATTTCTCTCTTGTTGGGTCTTTGTCCCCTGTCATTATTTTGGCTTTGTTTAGATTTCTTGCACTAAGAAGTATGCTTCAGAAGTCTAAAGGGAATATTGGAAACTGCCTTGCCACCTAGGATTAAAGTCTAAGATATAAATCAATATACTCTTCCTGTTCTAACTTACAGATTTAATGTGATTAACTGACCCTAAAGAGCATTCAATCAGCTGGAAAAGGAAAGAAGAAAAATGATCCATGCTTATCAAATGACAAATAGTAACCAGTGCACCACAATATTATATATACCTCAGACTGAAGGAGGTATGGGCCTCCTCAAAATTGACTTCATATATAGCTCTGTAATTATTTGACTACAAACATATTTGCTAACTTTATCAGATCCAAACATACTGAAATTTCTAGAGCATGAAGAGAAGAAGTCTAAGATGACATCTTTGCTTAGTTTAGCAGAAGCATTTTGGAAATTAATGGGAATCAAACCAGGAGTGGATGGGACTCAGGTAGCAAATGAAAGTGCCAAAAGCAAAAAAGCAAGAATATAAAGAAAAGGAGCCGAAGAAAATGAAAGAAAACTGGAAAGCCCACAAACATAACGGCAAGTGCAGAGAACTTCTAGAACAACAACACGTTGGTGAAATTTTAACACAGGAATAGTTAAGGAGATGCAAAGTTAAACCAAACGTTAAAAGACTAAGAATGGTTTTCCAAGACAGTGGACTACATACACATTGGTCCATAGAAGAAGTGAGATTTACTGACAAATGCAGGTTCTCTAAAAGAGAACTGGAAACTGTTGCACATCTCACTTCTGGTTACACTATACTCATGGCTGAAGGTCTGTGGATTGAAAGGCACAGTAATGTGGCAAGACTGTCGCAATGGGAATTATGTAAACACTGCAATATACAACCAGCTGAAAAGCCTTGGAGACATGAATCACAAAGTATTACTGACAATAAAGCTCAGATCATATGAGATCACCCAAAACCAAGAGTTAAGAAAATCCATGCAAGAAGACCAGGTATAGCAGTCAAAGTAAAATAATAAGAATAGTATTACTCAGTGAAATAGCCACCCCAGAGATTATTTGAGAGACACAAAGTTGCATAGTAGAAGGATCTGCAAGCAGAGACTAGATGAGTGAGGAAACAAGATACCCAGAAAGTATCCAATAGTAGTGGAAGCAACAGGACTAATTAAAAAGAATTTTCACAGTCCCCTTCAATAAATACACCACACAAAATGACATTTGATGACCTTTATTAAACTTCCATAAACATAACTTTATTGAACAATCCTTTCATTTACTGATCACAGCATGGACATCTTTTACTAGGGCATTGTAACCTCCCTCATCATAACCAAATAAGCAGCATCCTCACCTCTACTCCCTTATTTTTACTTATCAATAAAATAAAGTAATCCGGAGCCATGAACCACAAATTTTCACTTGCACCAATAAAGTGTTTACTTGTGGCCCATGACTCTAGATTACTTTATTTTATTGTTTTATGGTCATGGTAAATCTGGACTTATAATCCTAAGCATCCTATTTTTGAGGTGTGTGTATTTTTACTTATCAAGCAGCATCCCCACTTCTGCTCACTTACTTTACTTATCAAGCAGCTTCCCATCACTCACTTTCATTCCCCAGCTCATTGAATTACTCATCCAACACCAGAGGGGGAACAGACAGACAAGGGGAAAAGCCTGCCCCTCTTCTCCACCTAAACACCAGACCTATAAAAAAAACGCACAATCCTCAATGTTCATAAAATAGGGAGGGAGAGTGGGTGTCAAGTTCATGCCAAAATTTGATCCCTTACCCAGTTATACTCACACAAAACCAGTTAAATTCCCACTTGCACTTACCTCATTTCCTCTCAACCCTCCTACTTTCCTAATTTAACCCTTCCATCCTCACCACACTGACTTTCTTCTATTACTATCTTAACTCTCATTACTATTCCTACCCGACCCTCCCACAAAGATATCCCTGGACACATTGGTTTGTTCCCAAAGGTCATTTTTCCTGGTCCCCTTCAGTAAATAGCCCACACTAAATGACATTTGACAACCTTTATTAAACTTCCATAAACATAACTTTATTTAACAATCTTTTAATTTACTGATCACAGCATAAACATTCATTTAACCATTTACTAGAGAAGCGTAACCTCACTCACCTAACCAAATAAGCAATGTGCTTACCTTCGCTCGCTTACTTTTACTTATCAAGCAGTGTCCCATTGCTCACTTTCATTCCCTAACTCATCGAATTAAACATCAAACACCAGAGGGGGGAACAGAAGAGGGACAAGGCTGCCCCTGTTTTCTTGTAACCAGCCTGACACAGGCTGTCCCCACCTCATTCACTTCAAAACCTTCAGCAAACCCTCCAAAGCAAACCTAAGTGTACATTAAAGAGGTCTAAACCAAAATCATTCAGGTATACTCCATCCTCTTTGAACCAAACTGGATAACCTGTCACCGACATCCCAATGTCCTATCACATAAATACGCAAATCAGCCAGTTGGCTAACTAGCCTAAATTAACAGACCAATGAGCCCTCTCCAAAGCCAACATAACTGTGGTACTACTTCTGACCACACAATACTCATACCTGAGTATAACCTCTTTAAAATAAACAAATCCTTCCTTAACCTAACTACCAACTGTATCTTTGGAATTATGCCCAGATCGTTACCTGCCAAATGTACCACGAGGACACTAAGGAGCCCAATACCACTTGAAGCAGTGCAAATCCAATTGCGGCTATCCACCCTAACTGCAGTCCCCTTCTTCTGTCCAATGGATATAAGCAGGACCAAAATGAGATTTCCGTTCCTAGAAAATGAGTTTAATACTAAGTCAGGCACCGCACCCAATTATCTACTCTAGGACAGGAAAGCATTTGATGACCACCAGCCCACCCTTTTAATAACTTCAATTAATCTGCCTTCCCTAGGTAGTTCCAATACCCCTCCAATGCACAAAGAATGAGAGGAAAACCTCTCTCCCAGAACACCAACACACATAACAATTTCTCCTCATCATACACAGAAACTGATTACATGTCATCACATTGTCCCTTCTGATCAAAATGAAGTCCAGAAGACTCCCAATATGAGACTACAGCAACTTCTTAACCCAACCCACCAGACGCAATCACCCATTCCTGTCCTTTCCCAATACTAATTGCCTGCCCATTCCCGGCTGATCCATTTTAGCTCTACCCAAAAAAATAGGAATGGAGGGAAAAAAACATTAAAACATTTAGCAAAACTAGCAACCAAAACAACTCCAATACACTAAAAGATCCTCTCAACTCCAGGTCTAGTCGGAATGAAGCTGCCTAAAACAACCAGGGAGGAGGGGAACAGTACCATTAACTTTTAGATAATGACCACAACCCAACATAATAAAACTGCAGGAGTTATAACCGCAAATCACTGCCACCAATGATCAAACCGAGAGGGAAGCCAGCTCAACACCATCTTTAATTGAGGACTAACCTGCTTAAATAAACCAGAAACAAACAGTAAAATTAAATGTTAAACTGAAAACCTCTGGGAGTTCTTTAACAATGAAACATCCACCTGCAGCCCACAGCAACCCAGTCAAAGCAACCCAAACAAACCATCCAATCAAGAAACATCTTTGCACACAGCAAGCCTGATCCTACGATTTGTAACAAATCTAACCTGCAGAAGTCCTGAAACCCCTTATCATACTACTTTGTAAGAGATACACAAAAACAAAAAAAATATTATTATACTACCATTAAGCACCCCCCTCTGTCCATATAACCATTAAACCAGGGCCTACCTTTACACCACAGTACCCAATGTTCATGGATGTAAGCCTGCCATATAGCAAGTTCAAGCCAAATTCTGATCCCTTACCTAGTCACACTCACACAAAAAAAATTTAAGCCCCTCCTGACACTTACCTAATTTCCTCCCAACCCTCCTATTTTCCCAATTTAATCCTATCATCCCCACCACACTAACATTCTTCCACTACCATCTTAACTTCCATTACTATTCCTACCTGACCCTCCCCCAAAGATTTCTCTCTGGACAAACTGGTTTGTTCCCAAACCTCATTTTTCAAGTGTACTTAAATATGCTACCGATAAATGTAACTCCATATGGACTTCCGAAGGAAGCAGCTCTGGGTGTGTCGCAGATGCTGAGAAGAGCAATCTTAGCAAACATGAAAGACTGAAGCAATATTAGTTTTATCAACTTTAATCGTACCCTGACTCAGGAATGGGTCATTCTTGCCATTGTATTAGAAACACAAAACATTTTGGGAAATTAAACAAAGAGATACCCTGCCTGAGTTTGTTTACATTTTTATTTTTAAAGACAACTGACAAATCAGCTCAGCTATGTTAAAATATTGACAGCGACAGAATTTAAAATCTTAAATCTTCTTAGAACCTAATGCATGAGATGAGCACAGTGCTGTGATGATTTAAAGACATTTATGCCTGCAGTTTTTATGACAGATGACAACTTACACCTTTATACAGCAGTTAAAGTCAGCTTATTAATTGTCATACAGATATCAGGTACAAAAACTCAACTTACTTTAAGACTACTGTTTGTTGTTTTATCTTGCTTTATTTTGTCTTTTTATTAATGTTGATCAAATAAAATGGTTTCCTGAGTCAGCCAGATTGTTTGATCCACTGTTATCATTATCCCTGCAAAAAAAGAGACCACACAATTTACACAAAAATGTGGATTCATTATAAAAAGAGACCACGTAATTTACACAAAAATGTGGATTCATTATAATAATTGTTATACATTTTGCACTTATGTGTAGTAATGAAGGCAAGGTCCCCATTTACCAAACATCCATACAGGTTTCAGGAAATCACACTCTGCATACAAAAATGTGCAGACCTTGTCTGTATAGATTATTTGCAAAATGTGACATGTTTGTAGAGCAACATGTACACATTATCAAAGATGGGGCTGCTGTTTCGTGAGTGACCATCCAAAGTAAATACAGTTGTTGTAAGTCCCGTTTGCAAAGTGACCATGCACAGTATGGGAGGCATGATATTTGTCTCCAGAGTAAATGTGGATAGTACAAGGTGTGAGTCTATTTTCGAAATGAACGTGGACAGTACAGAAGGTGTGAATTCTGTGCACAGAGAGACCAC
>NC_056746.1:1102057921-1102097921 GCF_019279795.1 Protopterus annectens
TTGTTAAACACAAAATCAGAAATACTTTATATTTTATGCACAAAGCATCTTTCAAATTAATGAACAAGTTATGATTCATCCCGAATTCTCCAGAAGAGTCCAGACAGATGCGTCTCAGTATTTTGGAGCTGTTGGTTAATGGAAATGGGATTACAGAATTGATACTGGGAGCTAGAAGTACAGATTGGGCTATACATAGACAATTCCTGGAGGGTGGGGAAGGGGCATGTACCCCTACTTTTAAGAGTGCAAACCTACAGCTAGCATAATTGCTTCACTCAGCAGACATGTAGTAGATGTATCAGGCCAGTTTTCTTTTCTTTTTTTCACAATTTTAGTAATTCTACAGGTGGGCAACATCAACATGTTTAAACGTTAATAGCCTGAATCATAACATACTGAGGAACAGAATGTCATTCATTGTTTTCCTTGGGAAAAAGCTACCAATACAGTTTCTAAGGGTGTACCAGCAGTGATTCCTTCCTTTGAGAGAGAGAGAGTCCCTTCTCCATGTTTTTGTAGTCATGGAGTTGGTATATATAAGTTTAGGGGGTACACAGGGCTTCCCCCCATACAGAGGACAAGACTTGCCACCATGTAACAAAACTTTTGCAGTCGGAGAAACCATATTTTGAAAACTATAGACATTTGTCTCTGATGTTTTGGTTCTTTAGCATATTGTCATTTGAAGTTTCATAACTGACCCCAACATTTTACTGCTGCCTGAGATACAATAGTTTTCACAACATTAACTGCAAATACTTTTATCATCTCCCTCGACATTTCTTTGATATTTACAAAATGCCTTCTTGTTATTGTAATTTGAGATAATAATAAACTCTTGCGAACTCTCAACAGTTTTCTTAGTTATAGTAAACCCACCAGTCACCTTATGCTGTGGAGTTAATTTGGCACAATGTGCTGTATTATAGTCTTACATATGTGTCTTTTTAGTGATTTAAACTCTTAAATGCTTAACCTCTATTCTGTTTTGTGTACAATAGTTTATAAACTATCCAGTTTAAGTTATTAATGTGTCCCCCATTCCCTGATTATTTTCCCTTTTAATTCACTTTCAGACACCCATTCAGTCACAGTTCATCTGGAGCATTATAATTTAATTAGCATTTATGTTAAACTTGCATGAAAAATATTTCCCAGCATAAAAGGAAATACTGAGGATCGGTATGGCTTATGAAATTATTGCTCAGGAAGGAATGCACATGCCCACATCTCAATACCATCCCTGCACCGTGGTTAGAGTATCTCGTAAGTATGACTGGAGTTTTGAATCCTGCCTAATGGATCATAACACATCACTTATCTGCACTAATGCACCATTATACTGAACAACACTAGTGAAATGACTGCACTGAGTATCACATTAATTTCTGAAAAATGTGTAAAGCACGTCAAATGCAGGTAAAGAACCAGTTAATTAACCTAATTCCAGTAATAAAGCTGTTGCAAAAATTTGTATCTATCTATATGGAAGGAAAAATCCCTACTCAATACCTAAATAACAATTTGCAGTTGCCTGCTTAAATAAAACTGACTGAATCACGTTAAGTGTGGTATAAAGAAATAATGTTACTATTCCTTCTTTTATAACCTTCTTTGGACAAACTTCAACCTAAAACTGACTTCAGATTTCCAAACTTACATACAGTGCATTGCAGGCCACACAATTATAATTGTATCTTGTGAAGTACACTCATAGTTATTTGTTAAGATGAATAGCTATAGAGGTGTTTTACATGATGTGCATTCAACAACAGCTTTACTAAAATGCAGTGTAAGCTATCCTTGTTTATGGGCCTCATGGGACCAGAGCAGAAAGTTGTAATATATTTACAGTATCTTATAAGACAACAGCACGAGATTTAAGACTAAACCAGGAGTAGAAGCAACAGGGCCTGTTTTAGAAGAGTGGGCCTAGATCTGCATTTTCATCAGCCCCTCATCAGTCCAGCCAAGACTCTGAGAAAGAAGTCACAAGACATACAGACACACATACTGTTAAAGACACAGCTACCCTATCATTAATGAACTAAAATATGTGCTTGTGTATGTATATATATATATATATATATATATATATATATATATATATATATACGTCTACTTCTAAATTTCAAAGTTGCAAAACTTCTAATTTCTTATGGTCGAGACCATAAGATCGAAGTTTAGAAACTTTGAACCATTTAAATCAGTAGTTCCTAAACTTTATCGATTCTCCGTTCCTTTGCTGAATCCAGGTTTTCCCAAGCCCCCCCACCCCCACCCCGCGGCACGCATAAAGTGTATATTTCATTAATTTATTTATTTAACAAGGCTTCCTGACTGGACTAGAAGACTTGGGGAGAAAAGCTCAAAAGTACAATAAAAAGACAATTACCAAAAAAAGTGTACATTCTGCTTAACAGCATAACACTGATCTACTATGGTTGAGAGGTAGGCAAACCTAATGGCAACCTTATTAACTTTAAGTTTATAAGAGCAATATTTAAAATCTGTCCCTATTATTTGGCTCTGTCCAGCATACCTCTCAACTGTATAGATTTTTGCAGAATGTCCAGATTGTTGCCTCATATTTTTGGTCTTTTTCTCATAAAATTGTTGTTTTCTGGCAAATCACTGGCAGATCATTGAGGTTAAATTCAGAAAATAATGACAGACAGTTGAGTTTTATACTTCATACCCCTCAGAAAATTCATGCTAATGCGAAACCTGCATTTCTAACAACTTTCTAAGTTTGGGAGAGCAGTACTTAAAAGTGTCCCTATTTTGTGCCTTTGTACCCCACTATTTTTGGCTTTGTCCAGATTTCTTGATCTAAGAGGGCGAGAGGTATGTGTCCAGTGATATGGTCCAAACTTACACAGACCTCATTGCTGCTGCTGCCAGGAATCACTCTCTCTCTTCACTCTCTCCCTCCATGACACACACACAAACATACACACAGACACACACACACACACACACACACACACACACACACACACACACACACACACACACACACAGTCTCTTTTGCATTCATGCATGCATTCACTCACACATCACTCTTACTCTCCCAATCACACACACACACACACACACACACACACACACACACACACACACACACAGTCACTTCCTCATTTATACCTGCATTCACTCACACATCGCTCTCACTCTCTCCTGATCAAACGCACACAGTCACTTCCTCATTCATACCAGCATTCATTCACACATCGCTCTCACTGTCTATCACACCTACACGCCACACACCCACTTACATATTCATTCATACATCCCTCTCACTCTTCCGATCTCACACATACACACACACACACACACACAGCCACTTCCTCATTCATACCTGCATTCATTCACACACACACACACACACACACACACACACACACACACACACACACACACACACACACACACACACACAGCCACTTTCTCATTCATACCTGCATTTACTAACACATCATTCTCACTCTTCCGATCTCACACACACACACACACACACACACACACACACACACACACACACACACACACACACACACACATACACACACACACACACACACAGAGCCACTTCTTCATTAATTTCTGCATTCATTCACACATCGCTTTCACTCTCTCGATCTCACACACAGCCACTTCTTCATTTATTCCTGTATTAACTCACACATTGCTCTCACTCTCCCGATCTCTCTCACACACACAGACTCTTTTGCTTTCATGCATGCATTCAATCACACACGCAGACAGAGACACACACACACACTCATACTGGCATTCACTTACCTGTCAGCCCGGTTCCAATTACTCCATGGCCCGGTACTGGTCCACGGCCTGGTGGTTGGGGACCGCTGCTATACTTGATGCCAGTTCAGCTAAAAAGCTACAGTGTAGGTCTTGACTTAGTTCACCACGAACTTATAAGCTTAGCTACAAAATAAACCATGAACTGTTCATGGTTTATTTTGTCACTAAGCTTATTAGTTCACGGCGCCCCTGTGAGGATGCTGTGGCTCCCCAGGGCACCACGGTGCACACTTATTGAACCCTTGGTTTAAATGGAGATCGTTGTCCAGTGTAGAATAGTATATTTCCCATTTTCCTCACTGTAGTGTGATCTCGTAGTTAGTATATTTAATTAGCAGTGGATGTGTGGGTTGCCCTGCAAAAACAAAAAAAAAATTAAAAAGATTTTTTTGTTATTTATTTATTTATTTTTATATTAACATTTCAAAGTTTCAAAACTTCGATCTTTTGGTCTCGACCATAAGAAATTCAAAGGTTTGAAACTTCAATATATATATATATATATATATATATATATATATATATATATATATATATATATATATGTAGACAGATATATAGATATAGATGTATATTTAGATGTATAGGTATATATGCACTGATTTGAAATAATTGTAAAAAATGTAGTTGTACTATGGGTGTCAAGGAACATGTTTAAGAGACTTATTACTGAGATTTTGAAAAGAGTCACTGCATTATAATGTGTTAGTTTCTGAACAGCCTTCAATACTTTGAGTACTGTTTTGAAGTAGGTTGATTTTCATTTACAACCTTGTCATAAGTAGCAGCTTGTGGTGGATTCATGCTTGTTATGGGATCATTATGAATAGATTCTTCCCTTTCCAAATATTGACCCTGAGCCTCAGTATCACTCTGAGAAAACCTGTCCCCTGGAAGGTGGTGGTGCTTTATCTGAATCTGTACACTGAGATAGGCTTTGTGAATAACCAAACTTGAACAGCTGAAAGTCTTCAGAAGCAGTCTAAGTATTTTCAATTTCTCCCTGTGTACCTCAGCTTTGAACACAGAATATGATCTTACTTGTTCTACTTTAGAAATTACTCTGGCAGGTGAATTATTTACTGAGCACTAAATCCAGGACCTATACTGATCCTGTGTTTATCACTTTATGCAGCTGTGAAATGTTTATCATCAATTTCTTATAATGGAATTTCTGTTTATACAAATCCATAGCATTACTTTTATTTTCTGAACATAACAAAGAACATGAAATAGGTAACTTCTTTTTTATGTCTTTACATCTGCAGTTTATTCAGGGAATGTTAACCAGGTTGCATAAGTTAGATTTCATTCTCCAATCTGCATTATCCACTGTCTTACTCTCTCATAAGGTTCCTTATAGCTGTACCATATGTTGCACTTACTCATTGCTTTACGAATATCTTGGACTTGAGATGGAAGGCTTACTTTCCTCTGTTTAGCAAAAATATGAAATTAATGGCTTGTGGATTGAAGACCAGACATGACTTCACAGGCTATACTATGTTTAACAAAGACTGATTTCACTACCATGATGACATTGTGACTGGGAGTTTCACACAACACATGGGTGGGTGCAAGGGGGGGCCTGCCCCCCACCGCAAAAAAAAAAAGTTTTAATATGACCAGTTTCCGTGATTCCCTCTTCTCCTGTGTTTTCGGTCTTTTTTTTTTTTTTTTGGCTTATCAGCACTTGACATTCTGAGTGCGGACATTTCAATAGGGAGCAAAAATACAGAGTTAACGTATGAAAGGCAGCTCCTTTATGTCTATCCTGAAACCCAACATTGCCTGAGAAAGCACAATTATAATGTAGTTCTCTGCAGATGCAATCATCTCTTATTTCATGGCAAAACTCTAGTCAGAAATGTATGTTAGACTAGCCTTACAGAAGAAGATGCAAAATTATATCTCAAGACCTTGCACTCTTATTGACAAAATAAAACAAGCAAGTGATATAATGTTCAGTGTCAGTGACAGTACTGAACTCCAGCCAGCAAAAAGTGTCTATCCCGACTCCTCCATTTCTAAACCCCCTATGTGTACCCCGACTCTTCCATTTCTAAACCCTCTATGTTTATCCCGACTCCTCCATTTCTAAACCCCTATGTGTACGCCGACTCCTTCATTTCTAAACCCCCCATGTCTACCCTGACTCCTCCATTTCTAAACCCCCTATGTGTACCCCGACTCCTCCATTTCTAAACCCCCTACGTATATCCTGACTCCTCCATTTCTAAACACCCTATGTGTACCTCGACTCCTCCATTTCTAAACCCTCTATGTGTACCCCGACTCCATTTCTAAATCCCCTATGTGTACCCTGACTCCTCTGTTTCCAAACCCCCTATGTGTACCCTGACTCCTCTATTTCTAAACCCCATACGTGTACCCCGACTCCTCCATTTCTAAACCTCCTATGTGTACCACTGCACTGATCAGAAAAGTATTTCAGAGTTTGAAACTTACACACAACTCACTGCAAGTCTTCCCTTTTTCTCTTATTTTAGGGCAATCCCAGGTGAAAACATGGGGCACACACCAAAGAAAGGCAAGTAAGTTAGCCCCTGACATCCTCTTGCTGTTCTCTGAGTTACATAAAACAATAGCTACCACGCTTAAAAATGCCACATTTAGTATTGAATTACTCATGGTAAATTGCAGCCTCCCATGTTCCCTATTTTAAAATCCTGTCTGGATTCATTCCATCAGTCAGTAAAGTGCTTCAAGAGTTGAACTGTACATAAGATTTTGTAGAATTCCTTGCTAGTACTTCCATCAACAGGTAAGTGAATTGCAAAAAATACTTGGTTGCCAACTTTCAAATTAATGATTGATGCATTAGTGTTGCTCTTGAATAAAGTTGAATTAGTGAAAACCATATTTGTCTAACACGCGCAGCTTAAATACTGAAATTCACAAACTCTCTGTTCTTTTTTTTTTCTTTTTTTTTAACTTGGATCTACTTCATTAACCAGGAAGTGTGTCTACAAAAGCTGAATTGTTTTTACAGCTCTGTGTACTCTGTGCAGCTGTGCACTTCTTGTCTCAGAGCACATCTTTAATAAAAAGCATGAATTAGCTAAGCCTCAGGTAAAGAATAAACAAGCTAATGGTAATTATGTTATACATGAATAAAATAAGCAGCTGTTGAGCTGAAATGTGACAATTACAGCATCAACTTGCAGACCATGTGCGAATCAATATGGTCACCAATATTGCCATACTAGAATGTGCAAGATTGTTACATTATATTTTATTTTTTTTTGTATTTTTATTTCTTTTTGTTGACTGGGTAAGTGAACTGGTCCATGGCCCCTTTTCAGACATGACCTAGGACCAATTGCACCCTTTTTACACAGATAACAATTAAATAATCATTGCATAAATACTTTCAAATTATTGCAGGAGTCAGTTTCTATCCGATAAACTATTACACAGATACTTTTGAATTGATTGTGACTGAGTTTGCATCTCATAATAATAAAGGTTACAAAGAGTAGAAAGAGCTCTTTGGCAAAAACTTTATTTTACAGAGGTACAGACACTGAAAATCCTAGTCTGAATTTGAAATAGGTACATTAGGATCAGAGATCTACCCCTGTTAACAAATTCAAAATAAATAAATTGAAATATTTCATGTGCATTGTCAGCAGTTCATAGGAATAACATAGTTTTGCATATTTGCTCTTGACCTGTTTTCATGTGCACAATTATTAATTAAGTTGTAATGAGCTCGGTAGTTTAGCAGAGCTTTAGTACAGGGCAATCTGGATATTTCATTAGAGACTGGATACTGTTTAGGAGTTTCTGAATTAAGAGATGGGGAGAAGCTGAAAACAGGAAGAGAATGATTGTAAAGAAGCCGAGGAGAGGAAGAGCATGATTGTTGTAGAGAGGGAAAAATGAAGAGTTTCTTTGCTTGTCTTAAATATTTCATAGGTGCCAGTTTGATTCAGTTTACATTAAATCCATGATTATACAGCATGGAGTCTCTAATTTCCATAAATATGTTTTAATAGCTGGAAATGAAAGTTAAAATAGTAAGAAATACATTCCTGATTGTAGTTTCATGTGTCTCTGTCAAACTGTTTTGAATGAGTGTGATGACATCATCTAGGGTCATTGTCACACACTGCTCAAAAATGAAACAGTGTACTAACCTTGAACTTTGACAGTCCTCTGTCTTCTACTTGAAATTGATGCAAATGTGAGTGTTTTAGATGCTTAGAATGCTAGAGTAAACATTTCCTCAGATTTAATGTATTTATCAAAATGTTCTCCAAATCCAAGTTTACACACCCAGACTAAGGTGCACTCAATTCAATGTCCTCTGTCCTGACAGACTGATGGGTTTTGAACTCACAGTTGTCTATTGTGGGCAAGTTCTGTTTGTATGTAACAAGGCACACTTCTGTTGCGTTTTGTTTCAACTTAGCACAGGAAGATTAAAGATCATCATCTTTTGAATGGCTGCCATGTTTCTGTCAGTAGCCAGCAGACTTAATAATGCCAAGTAAGGGTGACTGGCATATATATTCATGCTTACCATCAAAAGTGCATCTGGGCAAAAGATAAACTCTTTGATTCAGAAAGGCTTAGTGAGATGGAGACAGCTTAACCTGGCAGTTTTTACCATAGCATTAAGCCTTCCTGATTCAGAGATCACCCTAATGATGAAATTTTCCCCTTGTGTGGACCTCACTATGCAGGGCTGTCATATGGCAGTTGAGGGTTGAAGGTAAGCTAATTAGGCAGGTGCTCTTTGTCAGCTCACTATTTGTTTAGCTGACTTGCTTAGTTGACTACAATTTTTCTCTAGGAAGAAACATGGCTACTGTAAAAACAGAGTGGTCACCCATTCACACCACTGTGCAGGCAAGTTCAGGAAAAGTCTAGGGGTGGTGGGTGTGTTAGGGCATGTATATGTGCCTGGACATGTGCACGCATGCCTGTGGAGACATGAATGAAGGTGTGTGTGTGTGTGTGTGTGTGTGTGTGTGTGTGTGTGTGTGTGTGTGTGTGTGTGTGTGTGTGTGTGTGCATTTGTTCAACCATATGTATGGGTCAACAGATGTGTATTTCTATAAATGTAATCAAGTATGCCCGATGGTTGGACGTGGATGTGAGCATGTATGTGTTTTTGTATGTGTGCCCAAAGACGTGACTTTTCCATTATAATGCATGGGCTGCTAGGGAGAATACTATCATAATCAGATCTGGTAGAATGTCTGTGTGACTCAGAGGCATGCTAATGAGCTAAGGATGAGGTATTTCTGATTGCAGATAAAAATGTCTCTAAATCACAGTTTCTTGCTGTCTCGCTAATTGAACAACTTGTGTTGGATAATTAGCATTAGCTTTTTTCTGAATCCTAAGGGAGATGTTTTTTTTTATAACACAGATTACATTAATAATGATAACATTAGAACACAAAACTTGACTTTTTGGTTTCTAAAAAGTGTAGAACAAACAAATAAACTGGACAGAAGAAACAAACAATCCAAAACAGAACAGGAGCCCAACAGCAGCCAGCAGAAAAAAGATGTTAATCCCAAAAAAACACTTTCTTTTAACGTAAAGTCAATTTAATAAAAATTTTTCTCACGTTTTCGTCACTTTAAAGTAACTTCTTCAGACACACAGACAAACAGCAGTTACACAGTTTCTACAGCATTTAAACCATGTAGCATGAAGTCATGTGACTAATAGCAGCAATGAATTAAAGGTGCGGAGCACAATAATTCAAACACTATTAAAGTAAATCTTAAAACTTACATACTAACTCAAATAAAAAGTGTGTATGCAATCAGTATACAATATACAAGGATTATGTTAATGTCATTAGTAAAAAGTTAAAAATACACTATCGTGTAAGATTTCTTAATTTAAGCAAACATGAAATATTACAATTCTCATTCAAACCAGGCAAGCAGAAAGCATTAAGTGCTAACTGCCATTCTAGTTCTCGTACCTCTAATAGTACTGGATATGGGCCACCTCTAATGTCAGGAAGTACCTGATAAATAGCTTGGAACGTGAAACTATGTCCACCATTTAATGAAACATGTTTTGCTAAAGCATTTTCTGTTTTATTTTTGCTAATCGCATAAGCAAGACTCACTTCACCTAAGTACAAAACGTGTTCCTCTTAGAGTTCCTTTCCTTGCTTGAAAGTTCTCTAAAATCAACCTGAAAATCAGGTCTCTAGCTATGCCATGAATCCGGAGAAGTTAGTCTGCGCTTAAACACTGGACTTATTAACAAACACTTTCAGCAGATCTATGTGTAGGCTTAAAGTACGCATTTGATTTTATAATTTTTTTCTGGTCACCTTAATCCAACTGACTTTTTGAAGGTAATTTCAAGTGGAGTTATTGACTATTGTTTCTGAAAGACATCCCTGTAGGCATCTCCCCAAATTCAGCCTTGGGTCAAATTTTTTGCTTTTATCAAGTCCAATTTTGGATCTTCAGAATCAAAATGCCTTTCTCTAAGCCTGCTCAAGTTCAAAATATATTTGTTGCAAATACAATATGGCTTCATCATAGTACGCTATGTCCTAAAATTCCTCCCTGCAGACTTTTCTTTCTCAATGTGGGATCTTAAGCTTTTAATGTCCACAAATGTAGTCATTTAAATATTTATTAAGGAAGGTGAGGGATGTGTGCACCCCTCCATAGACAAAAGAACATATCAACATAAAAGAAGTAAGAGCTTTGATCTTTGTCCAAAAAATCTTCAAGTGCAAGATTTCACCAGGGGTCCTAAGGTGGTTCACAGACAATACCACAGTCCTCTGGTACATCAACAAGCAGGTCGGGACAAAGTCATATATCCTCAGACTGGCATTGTACACCTGGGAGATAGCCCAGCCCAGCAGAGCTGTTTAAATTCTCTCAGCTCAGAATGGAATAGACTCTCTAAACAGGTCCATGACTCAATCCCACGAGTGAATGTTGAACAGGGATGTATTTCTGGACCTTGTCCATCAGTGGGGTATCCCTCAGATCTTTTCGCCTCCCCCATGTTGGGAGGATGGCCTAATGGTTAAGGTGTTTGCCTTACGAGCACAAGATGCAGCGTTTGAGTCTCACACGGGCTAATTGGCTAGGCTTACAATGGCTCACAAGGGCAGTTAGCCTAGTATGAACCTATGAACCTATGGCCTATCCCTATAATGCATTTTAGGTATCTTATCGAGTAGGTGCTGCAGAATAGTGATACTCAGCTCATATTTGTATAAAAGGTCTCATGTCTGAATACCCTCAAAGCAAATAAGGGCATTAAGAATGTTCGCAAAATAGCATGTTTTCCTAAGGCCATACTTGGAACACACACAAATGAAAAAAAATTTGAATATAATCTGCCATTTTATAGAATTAGAAAGTAAAACAAACATCACCATTATATCCTTTGCATGAATGTCTTCCCATACTTTAATATACTTTTAATCTAAGGCAGCTGATGCTGTTAGTTTTCATAGGCTGCCAGTAAATGTGACCTCAGGGTATCATGCCTTTTCCCACATTAATCATTTTCTTTGTACCTTATTTAAAATGATTGGGATTTGTGCAACATCCAAATCTGATTTTCTTCACACCCCCTTTTTTAACTTTCTACCTGTCAGTATACCCTGAGGTACAAACATTTTTTGCTTACACGTCTCTCATCCTTCATTTACCGTGATGTGTGCTAAGTACTATTCGTCACGCCTTCCTTCTTGAATTTTGCACTTTATAACAGATCTGCACTGTGTTCTTCATACACTATGACTTTCTTCTCCATTATACTTGGGTTTTTTCTTTCTTAATACTTACTATTCGGGACCTGAATTTGTGTCATTTGATATTACATGATGCTGTGTGTATTACTACTAAACATATGTAACACTCTATCATTTAGTAAATTCATATGTATCATTATACCATTTAGTAAATTCATATGTAGCATTCTATCATTTAGTAAACTGAACTACATACAGCAGCCCTCTCTTTTCAAGTTCTTTGCTATTTAATATATATCTATATATATTGATAGAGAGATATAGACATTGACATTGACATATGAATACAGCTGTGTTAGGTTCATAGGTTCATAGGAAGGTACTAGGCTATCGGCCCAAGGGCCTACATAAACTTAGCCAGCAAGGTTCCATAGCTTACGCCACCCAAGAAAGTTATTTTCCTGTGCCACTGTCCAGCAGAGACACAGAAGTGATCCCCGGGGTGTATTTCCTATTTCCCATCCACTTATCAAGATTTTTTCTTGAAGAGTGCTAATGAAGAACTTTGCTTGACATAGATGGGAAGCTTGTTCCAGAGTATAGGAAGTCTCTGGGACAGGAATCTATCCCTCCAGTGTGTCTTGTTTATTGTGGTGACAAGGTTTAGGTCCCTAGAGCGTGTCGCTCAGAGGGATTGGGATTTCTTTAGGTGTAGCATGTAAATATATATAAAATAAATATATGTTAAACCTGGACATGTCTTTCATCAATATGAACAATTCAGGGAATTTTTGCTTTATTACTTATAAACACTTAGCTACTTTTTAATATAAATCCAAAAGACACGAAAGGCAGAAGACAACGCGCTGAAACTGGTAGAAAAACTGTAAAAAATGATTAAAACAATAAAATAAGGTAAAAGTGCACTGCTAAGTGCTTTCACGCTAACAAGCCCTTCATCAGATCTGATCAGATTTTTTTTGTGGTTTACTTTTTAATATAAAGTATGACTTCTATGTATGATTAGTAGTGAAATGCATGCTTTTTGGATCTCCTCAAATGCTTCAAGACCTGCATCTTGTGTTTCTCAATATGTTACACTTCCAAATTCAGCAAATCTTGTCATTTATGTATTTAGCTTGGTCCTGAATGCTTTTTTGTCGTTTAGCATTTGTCCTAATGTTTTGAATGCTTCTTTGTCGTTTAGCATTTATACAAATGGTTTTGTTTTGTTTTGTTTCTTCAGATTCTTGATGTTATCTTGCTTTTGTGAAATACTTCATTGTAAATTCCTTTTTCTTACATCCGGGGTACTGCCCTCTATCCTACCGGAAAATGGTGCCTTGATCAGTTCTCTTCTTAGCGAATGAATGAATAAATAAATAAATAAGCCAATAAATTTTTGCATCAATCCTACCTATCAATGCTTTGTATGGTGAAAGCAGATATGCTCCTATATTTTAGAAAATAATAAAGCATTTTAGAAGATTGCCGTATTTGTTATATCTATCAAAGGAAGAAAGTAATGGTAATGATTTAAGTTCTCAGTTCTTTTTCCACCTAACAGACACACACACACACACACACACACACACACACACACACACACACTATATATATATATATATATATATATATATATATATACACACACACACACACACACACACACACACACACACACACACACACACACACATATTCACACTGTGGTACAATATTTCTGTTTCAAGCAGTTAAACTACCAAGTAAATGTATCACTGACATTCTTAGGAACTGCACACTGCCTTTCCTTCCCTAAAGCTATAGTGAATTAAAAGCACATTTATTTTTGCTTCCTGTAGCAATATTTTTAGCAGCAGTCAAAATCCGCAGAGCTGTTGTGAATACATCTTGGTGTTCCTGTTCCAGAAATGCTGATGACTAACAATACTGCCTGCAGCTTGTGCTAGGAGTACATTTATCTAGAATTGATTTTATTAGTGTCTATGACAATTCCTGAGCTGCAAGGGAATACAGAAGGCATTTGGTATTAAGAAATATATTTTTCTATGGCTTGTGTCACTCTGTCTCTCCTAGCATTTTTTTCATGAAACTCTGCAGTAACAGATTGATACAAAAAACAACAGCATATTTTTTGGTGTATGGTGAATAATTATTATGGTAATAATTCGACATATATCCATCCTTATATAATTCAGCAAACTTTTAAAATCATTACCTGTATATCAAGTAATAAAACAGTAAAATATTTTCTATAATTCATCATTATCATTAGGTCATATTTTGAAATATTGCATTTGTTTTGTTTACTGTCTAAATTGATAAACTATCTCTGCTTTCCAATATATCAATAAGGTAATGGTACTAGTTTAAGTTTTATAAGATGTGATGCCCCACCACTGGACCAGTAATCAAGAAACCTCAATCCTGACCTTGGCACGAATGGGGAATGTACATTGAGAAGATGACAAGTACACACACAGTATTTCAAGATGCAGCTCTCTGCATCAAGTGCAATTTTCCTTAAGAGCACACAGAGATCAAAGTCAGTCTGGGAGCTGGTTTCTCACTCTTTCTCCAGATCCCCAGTAAGACTTCCCATCGACACAGCTAAAGAGATAAGATCTCAGCTGAGTGACCAAGCTAAGAACTCCAGCACCCTCTCTGTCCAACCAATGCTTCATGTCCCTGCCCAGATTCCTGATACACACTCTATGAGGTTGGATTTACACACACACACACACACACACACACACACACACACACACACACACACACACACACACACATACACACACACACACACACACACACACACACACACACACACACACACACACACACACACTCAACTGGGTGAGGCTGCCACAGGATTTCAAGCTATGCCCCCTTCTACCCAGACTATAAGGTAGTTACCACTGTCACTCCTTATCAGCTACTTTATGGCCCTTAACATCGGGTGTCCAGTCTTACTGTGTAATAATAATATTAACACAAATGGTAATTTGACCAAGAGCAAAGCTATTAGGAGTGGCCCACACAGTGTCACCAAATAAATATGCAAGTACTCTCAAAACTTAAATATCTCTATACAGATCAGCCACAATGAAAGGTTTAAATATATTTAATAATAAATAGTAAAAGAACAAGACAATACTAAATATATATTCACAGTGACATCAGAGTTCAAAACCACAGGAAATATTTAAAACAACATTGCAGGACAGTCTCAAGTAAATAAAGAAAAATATATAAACTAAGCTACACTATATCCCTGACTGAATCTAAGAGAATTATACTATAACCTAAGAACTTACTAACAGAGCAAGGCAGATGTGGTGAATGGAACTTCTGGTTGTTTTCAGGTCCAAGACAGATAGCAGAATGTAGAATCCTCTGTCTCACTAAGAGACCTCTCAAAATAATATCTAAAATATTACTGCTGGTATCGCTTGCAGAATAACATCACTTTTTGTCATCTGACTTCTAGTCCCCAGGCCAAAACAACCATTGATGAAGCTGGCAGTATTTAGCATCTACCTGCAAAAATATACACACAAGGGCTTCTCCTCAGATCTCTGCCAGATGCTGGAAGTCATAACACAATTGCATTCCTTCATGCTTTCAATACTAGTAATTAATTCACCCTAAGCACAATACAGAAAGTTTCCTAGTACAGACACTGTGTCTCTTGCTGCATTGAAAACTGAGATACTATCTTTTATCGTCTACCCATAAAGTAGTTTAATTTCACTTTTTTACTGAAGTTAACCTCATGTATCCCAGTTTCCAATGTTAAAATGTATACATTTGACCAGTTACAATAGTGCATGTACATTTCTCTTCTTTTCCAGTAGGGCACATTATGGTTACATTTCAAACAGCACTTTGCAAAAGCTTTTTCAACACACGTCTGTACAAGCAGTTTAATATAACATGACATACAGTTCTAATACATTTATAACACAAGCATCTTGTATAAATCATTTCGATATTCACCAATGACATATAATTAATTACAAAATTCCAGCTAGCTGGGCTGGCAGTATCTCCTTTCGTCACATAACGTACCTAGCCAGTTGTTTTTTCTAGCAGCTATGACAGGTTATATAATTACAGAGAAAGCTATGATTTTTGACATATTACTTTGACATAGATAGAAATGTCAAAGCAGGAATATCATCTGTTTCCTTTTGTCAGTGCTTCAAAGTATCTTCACTGGTTAGCTTCTAGATTGCTTCTTTTTTGTGGTTTGATGCACTAAATAGACTTAAAAGGAAAAGAAAAACTCATAGACATTCAGAATTACCATTTAGCTGAAACACCTGATATCCTTAAAGGGTAATTTGCATATATCCCATATTGCCTCTGATACAAGAGGTTTAATGTATCACACAGTGGAAAGTCTAGCTTTGCTAGATTTTTCTTTTTTTGTGTTTTTTAACCAGTTGGTTTTCTTGTATGACCTTTTTATGCACTCAGAGATGAAGAAGAAAGTTTTATTCTATTTTCGTACCCTTTCTCTGAGCTTGTGCAACCAACCCCCACAATTAATATTCATCAAGTTTTTTGGTATGGGTGCTTGCTCAATGTCAGAAGTACAGGGGTACTTGTCCCATTTAAAACTGTATTTGCAGTTTGATTGGTACCATTTTGAGATTATGCCCTCCAAAGGTTTTACACCTTTTAGTTGTGTTTAAACTTGTGCCTTTTAATTGACACATGGTTATTCATTGTGATCCATAAGTGCAGCATGTATAACTGGTGTACACTTAGATACTTTGCATGGTATCTGGCATTTTGCACTATTGTTAACAGAAATCTCACTGCAGAGGCCTGACATTGTATCCATCATAACATTTATCAGGAGATAGTGCCTTTGTATCTGTTCAGTAATCTATATGCATTTGAGCACATGCTAGCAAGTATCCTGTGTAATTAAAAGCACAAATGTTTACCTTGCATTTGTCAATAAGTCTTTACTGACTGTATAGCCACTAATGCAACTTGAAATGGGTTTGGTAACTTGGAAGTTCTTTTAGACACATGACCATCAACAAAAGAACTATATTTCATGATGATTTAACTGCTGCATATTGCATATAGTTGTATAAGACTCATGACCAACAAAAATAAAGCAATATTTCATGACGTTTTAACTGTTGCCTATACTTGTATAAGACTCATGACCAACAAAAAACTTTATTATATATTTTAACTGCTGCCTATAGTTGTATAAGACTCATGACCAACAAAAATAAAATAATATTTTATGATGTTTTAACTGTTGCCTATAGTTGAATAAGATTCATGGCCAACAAACAAATAATATTTCATGATGTTTTAACTGATGCCTGTAGTTGTATTTAGGGACCTGATTCCAAAACAGTGGGGCAGTATATCTTAAGTTCTCCACTAAGACAGACTACAATGTTATAGACATGTGTATATACCATGTGCATGTCCTGTTCTGTCTTGTGAACATATGACATACTATGTGTGATCACACACACATTTTATGCTAAGAATACTGCTACAACTGACAGAACTATTAATATAAATACAGACAAAATCGCAATACTATTTAGTACATAACATACTATTAAGTACATAACAACTGAATCCTATAAAAGAAGGAAGCATCTGATGTGCAGTCACTTACAAAGAATCAACTTCCAAACATGATGTGAGAAAGTGGGGAGCTTATTATTTGAACTGATATATTAAGTAAACTATGCCGCAAGTGGTATCTGATATAATAAGTAAACTATGTCCTAAGTGGTGAACACACAATTCAACAAAGAGCAGTCTATGAATGTATCCATTTCAAAGTATTACCCATAAAGTTCACCTGGACAATACATACATGTATTTGCCATAGCAACTGTGTTAGCCATTGAAAACTTTTCATAAATATGTGTACTTATGTAGATGCAATGGCTATGTTACAAAAAGAATAATAAATGGGTATCACTGATCTAACACACTAGAAGGGAATATTGAAGAAGTGGCCAGATGACAACATCACCACTACCTGCTTTTACACAGATTAATATCTCTATTGAAGATGGTCCCTCAGGGAAAGGATGTCTTGTACAATCTATTCAAGGATACATCATTGGATTGCAGTCTGTCTGAGGAGACAGAACATGCACAAAGCATCCTTAGTTATCTAATCACATTGCTCTCCTCTCACATGGTCAGCTGCATTACACTCACCACTGGCAGGCTTCAATCCTGGACTCCCCTCATGTGGTCAGCTGCACCATACTCACCTCTGGCAGGCTTCTCTCCTGGACTCCCCTCACATGGGCAGCTGCACCACACTCACCACTGCCAGGATTCTCTCCTGGACTCCCCTCATGTGGTCAGCTGCACCATACTCACCTCTGGCAGGCTTCTCTCCTGGACTCCCCTCACGTGGTCAGCTGCACCACACTCACCTCTGCCAGGATTCTCTCCTGGATCTGTTTATCTATCATTTGGATGTTTTATCCAAAGGGGATCTCTTGGCCCTCTCCATCATTAGTAGATAATCTCAGGTGATACATGCAACTCTGTCTGCAGACTTACTATGTTCAGTGTGTGCGTGTGTGTGTGTGTGTGTGTGTGTGTGTGTGTGTGTGTGTGTGTGTGTGCGTGTGTGTGTGTGCATGTGTGTGTACGTGTGTGTGTGTGTGTGTGTGTGTGTGTGTGTGTGTGTGTGTGTGTGTGTGTGTGTGTGCGTGTGCGTGTGTGCGTGTGTGTGCGCGTGTGTGTGTGTGTGTGTGTGTGTGTGTGTGTGTGTGTGTGTGTGAGTGTGTGGTTATGCATGCCTATAATGCAACAGAAGGCATAATAATAGATATGGACAGTATACAGGCGTGTTCTATAGTGGCAGACTGAATCATACTTCAGCAGGTTTTCATGGCAAAATAATGTCACTGTAAACATGGACCCATCATGTATGGCTATCGATGTTTAGCAAGCAGACAGTGCATCTTTTATTATATCTAACATGTGATATAGCATCTAACAGCAATTATTATGTGCAGTGTGTTACTGCAGCTACATTGCAGATGTAGAAATAGTGTCACAATCTGAGAGGTAGATGAGCCTTAACAGCCTTGTATTATGTTTTAAACCTTTACCTAAATGAACTAGCACCCTGGGCAATATTGAGACCCGGACCCCTTCCATCCTGAAGTAAAAAATGATCCACCACCCTTCCGAAACTGTAGAAGGAGTTTATATTGGGTCCCTGCCTAAATAACTCATGTTACTGGTCTTGAGGCAGATCAGCAACCCTTGTGAGGTGCCAATTTTACCCCTTAATTGCTTGATTATGATGCAGAGGCCCCTTTACCTCACCTAGATACAGTATCTGTATGTCATTTTGTCTCCTTCAGTGCTGAAAAGTAACACAAAAAAATAACTGACCATGTATATATGGATCTACTACACAAAAACAAAAGTCCATTACAACGAAACCCAAAACACCGAGACCACATGCACGAAACCACATAACAACAAACACTCACAACAATAAAACACAAAATCACAAAACTGTAAAACACATACAAAACGCAAACGCACACACACACGCGCACGCACACACACACACACACACACACACACACACACACACACACACACACAACTGCCCCAAACACTTTAACACAGCCTCCTACAATAGATGATGATGCGCCCCCCACACCCCCCCACTTTAATATTCTAACTCCGAGATCGCACAGACAGACACACAAGGCAAACTCACACCCACACATTACAGTCCCTCACACACACACATACCACAGTCACAACACAAACTTACACAAACCAGTACCCCTCAAAAATACACTTATACATCCATACTTACCTGCACCGCAACACCAGAAGCGCCAACTCAAAATCCCATAATATCGGGATTTTGAATTTCTCGCTTATGGTCTTTTGGTGTTATGCTGTTTTGTACATCTGGTCTCGGTGTTTTGGGTTTCGATCTTCTGGGCTTTCATGCTTTTGAAGTAGACCTGTATATATATTATATATATATATATATATATATATATATATATATGTATATATAAGGGTCTACTTCTATTTGACGAAAACACACTTATTCGACAAACAGAAGATTGAACCCACTTAAGTGAAAGTGCAGTACATCAACAGTGCACTTTCGCAACAGACGGTTCACCGAAGCACATTACAGTAGGGATAAGGAAATATATCCTTTTCCCCACTGTAGTGCAATCTCAGAGTAAGTATATTTAAGTAGGGGGGTGTGGGGGGCAGGGAAGGTGCAGGGAGGCTTGCCCCCTGCAAAATAGTGTGTAAAGTAGTTTGTTTTGATTCGGCTTTTGCGAAAATGCACTTTTAATGTAGTGCACTTTTGCTTAGGTGGGTTTCTATGTTTCTTGTTCGATTGTGAAATTTCAATCAAGAGACGTAGACCCATATATATTTTTATAAATATATATATATATATATATATATATATATATACATATATATATATATATATATATATATATATATATATAAATATATATATGGATTCACTTTAGAATATCGAAAGCCCATAACACTGAAATTCAAAACACTGAGACCAAAATCCTGAAAATTGAAAACACTGAAAACTCAAAATATTGAATCCCATAACATCGAAAATACATAGGAAAACCACATTTAATATATGTCAGCACAACTACATACAGAAACAAATAAAAAAAAAACTTATTACACTTCTCCAACTATAAACAGCGGGGCAAGCCCTTCTGCACCATCCATGTAGGGGCTGCACCCACCACACCCCCTGTTGCTTAAATATATCAACCCTGAGACTGCACTACACAGAATAAAATGGCAAACATAACATTCTGTGCATCATGACTGCCTCTTTAAAATGTAATAAACTATCCTCAACCTTGTCTTAGAAACACTACTTCACTGTTAAAACATTACACATTACTATATATCTCTCCGATACTTACCGGAGTTTCATAGGTAACCTTAGTAATATTCCATTCTTACTTGCTATACTACCACATAAAACATCTTAGTGTAGTGTAGTGCAGTGTCAGACATATCTCTCATGTACTTCATTATGAGGAACATACCTCATTTAGGGTCTTAAAAAGTTCATGTTCCTCGAAGTTCCACATTGAAAGGTGAAAGGGTCTGGCACACATTCTGTGTTAGGAATTTTTTAACTAATATCCATGGAAAATAGAAATAAATCCTATTAATTCTTAAAATATATTTTTATAAGTAAAACCAGCATATTTTAATCATCCTATAACCCTCCTAGTTGAAGTTGTCAGTAAGCCACTAGTACGTGTTCCACATTTTGCCCATTTTGCTATGATCTCAGAGTTGATATATTTAAGCAGCAGGAGGTGTGGGCAGCAGGGTGGCTTGCTCCCCCCTGCTTATATTTGAAGATATGTGATATGATTTGTTTTTTATTTGTTTGTGTATGTAGTTGTGCTGAAATGTAGTACATGTTGGTTTCCTACATATTTTCAATGTTATGGTAGTCAATGTTTTGACTTTTCAGTGTTTTGAATTTTTAAGATTTTAGTTTCAATGTTTTGAATTTCAGTGTTATGGGCTTTGGATATTCTAAAGTGAATATATATATATATATATATATATATATATATATATATATATATATAAATATATATATATATATATATATTTTTTTTTTCCTCTGCATAAAGTATTCATAAAAAAATAAGCATTACTTGAGGTCAGAATTTATTATGAGATAGGGTGGGGAGAATGTGTTTTATCAATAGGTTATGTTTCTAATATTGTTTTGATTTTTTTAATATCAGATTGATGTTTTGAAAGTGGTTTCTGTTTTATTCATCTTCATGTCATAGAGATATAGTATGCAATAACGGTGATAAAGCTGTTGAGATAATGCAAATCATATTTGGAGATAGTGTGTGTTTTAATATATTGTTAAAAAGTTTTAATAAAAAAAAATATTAAAAAAACGAAATAAACATTGCAACACAAAAGCATGCAAATCAGTGGCTGGGTATGGTATTGTGTCATTTACCTCTGTGCATGACGTGCTATCCTTAACAATACTTTGTTCATATGGCAAGGCTTTCCAATTCTGGTTAAAGCCTTTGCTGCAGCCAGTACCTTTTTTAGGCAGAGTCTAGTTAATGGATAGTTCAGTGTATCAAACATGTCAGGTGCAATACTGGATCACATTAAGCTGGCTCTGCTCAATACCAGGTGCCTCAATAATAAATTGCCCAAGCTTGAGGCTCTCCTACATTTGGATTGCATCTATATATGTGTAATTACTGAGACATGGTTTAAATCTAAACAAAGCATTCACTTCATACTGCCTCAAGTCCCAAAGCCAACTGTGGTGGTGTCTCCATATTCGTTAAGGACCATATTATCTCCATACTGATTCCAAGAGCCCCACAGATGGAACTCATAGAAGTCAATATCATACAAAACAGGCAAACTGTCTGCTCATAGTCTTTTAAAGGACACCCGCTGTGTCTCCTGATAACCATGTAAGATTCCTAAGTGTGCTGGATGGACTCCCTATAAACAAGAACTTCATTAAATTGGCAGAATTTAACTACCCTTCAATAAACTGGTGAACCATACGTACAATGTAGGGTACGTCCAGAAGTAAGCAAAAGCACCTTGGATCAGATAGTTAACAAACCCATTAAAAAATATAATATTTACAATCAGGTTCTGACAAATATCACCAAGGCCTCTGCATGTAATATTTCATATGTGCTAACATCATCAAATTCTATGATGTTGGGTTCAAAAAACTCTCAAGTGAAGGATATTGTCAGAAGTATTATTAAAACCTTGAAAAATGTTGTTAGGACTGAGAATTACATAGGTTCATAGGTTCATAGTTTGGTACTAGGCTATCGGCCCTAGGGCCTATACAAGCCTAGCCATAACAATTCCCTGGATATTTCTTCTCACAATATTTACTTCTCTGGATCCCTGTCTAGCAGGGCGGCTGACATGATCCCTGGGGTGAATTTCCTATCTCCCATCCAATCATCAAGGTTCTTTTTGAAGAGGGCCAATGATGTGCACTGCTTGACATGCATGGTGAGTCTATTCTAGAGTATGGGGAGTCTCTGGGTCAGGAGCCTATCACTCCAGCATGTTTTGTTCATTGTGATGACAAGGTTTAGATCCCTGGAGCATGTGGCTCTGAGGGATTGGGATTTCTTTAAGTGGAGCATGTCCAACAGCTCAGGGTTTGACATGGCCTTGTATGTTAAGCAGAGATCACCTCTGAGTAGACGATATGCCACAGAGTATAGCTGGACTTTTTTTAGATGGTCAGCATAGGACATCTGCTTTAGGCCTGTGATTCTTTTATTGAGGTATTTCTGTGGCCTTTCCAACTGTTACAGATGTCTTGTGAGGTACATACGAAACAGGGCAATATACTCTATAATGGGTCTAATGAGGGATGAGTACAGTGGGACAATGACCTCCTTTTTTCTGGATGAAAAGCCCTTAGTGATGAGGTGTGCCACATAGAAGGATTTCCTGACTGTTGTGACAATGTGGTTATCGAAGGTGAGACCACTGTCCACCTGTGACCCTAAGTCTCTCATCACACTTTCGATGTTTAGTGTACTGCCACCTATGTGGTAATTCATGGGTACATGTTTTTTTCCAAAGGGAATAACTATACATTTCTTGGCATTAAGCTTGAGCCCATGGATCTGGTACCAGGCATCTGTTTCTGTAAGGCCATTTTGTAGAATATCCACATCATTTGGGGATACAATAATGGCTCCCAGTTTGAAGTCATCTGCAAACTTTGTTAGCCAGAGTCCCTTAGTGTTGGCCTGTACTTCAGAGAAGTAGATGCCAAACAAGAGTGGTCCCAGGACTGAACCCTGAGGTACTCCACTTGTCACTTGTCTAGAGTTGGATTTGGAGTCGGCTACTTTTACAGTCTGGGTTCTGTCAGTAAGCCAGTTGGCAACCCATCGAGTGACGTAGGGATTTATGCCCAGCTTAGTAAGTTTATCTATGATTCCAGAGTGGGGGGTGGTGTCGAAGGCCTTGGCAAGGTCCAGATAGGCTGTGTGGACCGCCTTATCCTTGTCCACAGCTCTGGAGACTGATTTGAAGAAGTCAATCAAATTCAGGAGACAAGATTGGCCCTTCACAAACCCAAACAGGGTGGGGTCCAGTGTTTGAAGGTTGCAAATGTCTTTGTTTCTAAGTTCCATGATAATGTGTTCCATGCCCTTGCAGATCAGGCTTGTCAGACTGATGGGACGGTAGTTCCCAGGATCCAAGGCGGATCCCTCCTTGTGGAGTGGGATAACTGTAGCTGTGCGCCACTCAATGGACACGAAGCCTGAGGCGAGGCTATGATTAAACATGACAGGTGAGTTGCCAGTTCATTTTGTAGTTCATGTAGTACACACCCTGGGATGTCATCTGGTCCCATGGGTGCTGTATTCTTAGCTTTGGAGAGTGCAGTTTCTACCTGTGTGGCCGTGATTACTGGAATTTGGCAATCTTTTGGTATTGAGATGGGTCCTTTAGAGAGCGAGAGGGGGGTGAAGTTTGCACTAAATCGATCTGCCAGGATATTGGCAATATCCTTGGGATCAGTATATTTAATGCCATTCTGTTGTAGCTCAGAGAAGATCTGAGAATTGCCATTTAGATTCTTGACATAACTATAGAATGCCTCGTGGTTGTCTTTGGAATTTCTGGCAATTTTATTTTCGTAATTAACTTTTGAGAATTTTATGAGGGATCTCAGCTTCTTACTGAGGCTGGTGCGGGAGTTTTTTGCATCCTGGGATTTTCCTCTTTTCTGCAACAGTTTCTTCCTTCTGTTGTATAGTTTGTTGATAGCAGGGGACTACAAGATTGGCTTCCTTTTTTTGGAGAAGAGCATCTTGGTTCTATTTGGGATGGCACGATTCATGCACGAGTGGATGTGCTCGTACAGTGCCTTAGTGTAGGATTCTGCAGTAGAACTTTCAGATCCCATGAAGTTTGTCACTTCTGACTTCAGTAGCATGAAGTTGGCTTTGGAGAAGTTTTTTAAGGAGTTTTCCTTACTGGAGGGTGGGGTTGGGATGTGGCTGTCAAGGGTGATTTGCTTATGGTCAGACCTGACCAATGAAGGGGTGACCACTCATGTGGAGCATCTATCTCCCATGTTGGTAATTACCAGGTCTAGGATATTGGAGCCCCTGGTGGGACAATGGATTAGTTGATCTATGGTGTTGGAATTTATGAATTCCATGAACCGTTGGAAAAAGGAGTTGGTACCCGAGAAGTTTTCCCAGTTAATGGCAGGGTAGTTGAAATCACCCAGTATTAGGGTGTTTGGTTGTATCTTAATATTTTCCAGTATGTTTAGAAAGCTGTAGCGAGAATCTTGGGGCATGACAGGGATCTGTAGCAAGCTACAATTTGGATTGCAGTCTTACCTAGTGTTAGTTGCACCTGGACAATTGCAGATGCATTGTGTTGGGCAACTAGCCTAGAGGTGAGAATATCCTTGGTGAATATGGACACTCCTCCACCTTTAGTGTTTCGGTCTTGGTTTTGTGGCCAAAAAGTGTGGTATGAGTTGTAGCCTGGTATTGCAGGGGTGCTCTTTGGAGCCTTGAACCAGGTCTCAGTTACTGCACAGATATTGATGTTCTCCATTTTTAGGAGTGCCTCGAGAGAGTGCATTTTGAGGTTTAGATTTCAAGCATTGAGTAGCATTACCTTCAGATTGTGCATGCTTGTATCTGTTATGGTGGTGGTTTTATCCTTTGAACCTTGCCTAAAAAAGGCACTATAGGGGTGGCAAGAGCTTTAGCCAGTAACCTGAATCCCAGGGGTGACAGGTGCAGACCATCTCTGGCAAAGCATTGTGGTTTGTTGATCATGTCTTCCCAGGCAGACAGATACTGGATCCCCTTTGAATGACACCAGAAGCTTAGCCAATTGTTGAAGTCAATCATTTTGTCCTTATACTGTGGTATCATTCTGGGTGAAGGCAGGATGCTACTCAGGGCTAGGGTTATACCTGCCTGGGCCACATGATCCAAGAGCTCTACCATGTCTCTTTTCATGTAGTCCAGGGAGGTACGTCTCATGTCATTCACTCCAGCATGGACAATGACAGAGTCATATTTGTACTTGTTGTGGAGTGACTTGAGTGCATGCGTTATGTGGCGGATCCTGGCACCCGACAGGCAGCTGACTGTAATTTTCTCCTTTTTCAGCCTGGTGAGTGGGACATCAGTGTGCCTGACTATAGAGTCACCTATGACTAAAGTGTTGAGTATATTGTCTTCCCTTCGGGGCTGTTGTTGGGTGGCACACTGGTGTTGTGAGCTATGTGTCACTTTAGTTGTGACTGGTGTTTGTTTGCGTTTCAGCTTTGGAGGTCCTTGTTGTTTGGGCAGGTCAATGTTAAGGGCCTCCGCATATGTGGGTTTAGTGTTGCTATGTGTGGGTGTTGATGGTGTGGGTTTTGAAGGGCTATGAGTTGCTTGAGGTGTAGTGCAGGTCTTAACTTTCTCCTCTTGACTGTCTAGCACAATCTTGGCCGGAGAGAGCTTTGCTTCCAGTTTGGCTATGTAAGTGCATCTCTCGCAGGTTGTAGTGTTGGGTGGTAAGAGGAGAGGATTGTCTGTATACATGAGGCAGTTGCCACATTGCCCCAGTATGCCCAAATTCACCAGGTGAATAGGAGAAATCACTGGAAGCTGACCCTTGGATATGCCTGTTTAGGTGCTTTTTTTGTAAAGTTTAAGAGCTGTTTTCCCTTACCTTTGCAAGGTAGTTTGCAATTATAGGCTGTTTAGTGCCTACAATTAATTTCTCCTTATTGACAAGGAGAGTTGAGTGCTTGTATCAGTTTCAAGCTTCCTAGTGCTTTCCAGCAGGTTCTAGAGCAAGTGCTAGTCACAGGGGTTCAGACTTTAGTGCTGTGGATGGGCAAATGAAGCTAGGTGCAATTATAAGGCCTTGTTCAGCTATGTGTTGGAAACATCTAGCTTTTATCTTAATGTATTCAAAATGTAACCATGTCTTTTGGCCAAATAGACATTGCGAATATATAGCACCAAACACATTCAGTGATAAGTTTACCATAGGGCCATCACTTCAAACTCCACATATCCCAAAATGCCTTAACCCTTTAGTTTTCACTAAGAAACATGCACTGAAGGAGCTTTTCAAGACCAGAAATACTTCTTGCATGGAGCCAGACAATATATCTTGTTATTTTAAAAAACTGTACTAAACTTGTCCTGACTAAGCTGTTCGAAACTGTTTAACCTAAGCTTAGCTACATATTTTGTCCCTGAAGTTTGATACACTATAGTGATCATGCCAATCCATAAGGGAGGCCCTACCACTGACCTCAAGAATTATAAGCCCATCAGCCAAACAAGTCTCATCTCTAAAGCCATGGAATGTGTTATAAGTGATCTTGTCAACTATAAAGTCTCATTAGACTTGATCCACCACAACAGTTTGGCTTTGTCAAGGGAAGGTCCTAATGAGAGGGCTATACAGGCTATCAACTGTGGTCATACTGTTCACATGGTGTAGCTTGACCTAACCAAGGCATTTGACATCAAACCCGATGTTGGCATTGTAAGGATGCTTAATAACTTGAAATAGTAATGTGACTCTGCCTGTGTTTATACTGGTGGTTATGTAATTTGTAGCAGTATTCTGAGCACGAGATATGTGTATGTGTGTGTGTGTGTGTGTGTGTGTGTGTGTGTGTGTGTGTGTGTGTGTGTGTGTGTGTGTGTGTGTGCGTGTGCTCGTGTATGCATGCAGCGTGCGTTTGTGTTTGTGTGTGAGTGGGTGCATGTGTGTGTGTGTGTCTGTGTGTGATACCCCACAGCATGTCTTATGCTTACAAGGTAGAATATGGCATGTACATGGGATGGATACCTATACATGGTATCTCTGTGTGGTAAGATAAATGTAAAACTGGCTAAAAGGCAGAACCCGCACAGTGCAAGTGGCAAGTACCTCATCAAAAAGTATAAATGCAACCAGTGGTGTCTTCAAGTCTAAATGTTGGGACTCTCCCTCCTCCATTTTGGCATTAAGTTTCCTGATCTTTAGACTGGAAACAAAACTCTCTGCTAACTAAGTTTGCATATGACTGTAAACTTTGAGTTATTGACAAGTCTGTGTCTGACATTCTAACTCTTTAGCAAGTCTTTATGAAATAAATAACTGCTGCACTGAAAATTCGCTCAACTTAAATATAAAAAGTGCAATATTTTCACATTTAGTAGACAACCCCTCCCCTCAGCAGGCAGCATAGACAGTACCCCACATCAAAATAAAATTGCTGTGAGGGATCTTGGATCATGTGTTGATAATTCCCTCTCTTTTTGATCATCCTGTGATAACAGCAGTCAGAGAATTCTTCTAGTTAGCACAGATAATAATAAAGGGAATTGCATCTAGATCTAAAGTGCTCATTGTTCCCTTATATTCAGTATTGACTAGGCCAATTATGTAGTACAATTGTTTAATATAATTATTTAATACAATTGTTTAGTACAACAATTTAGTACACTGCTCCCTTCAGAATGTACTTCACTAGACGTATCAACCAAATAAAAAGAACTGAGAGGTTCCTAACTAATAAGATCAGGGGCTCAAAGTAAAGTGTAATTACAGTTCATACATTCAGTATTTTCCAGACTCTTGAGGGGAGATCTATGTCTAACCTTTTGTGCCATAGTAAACCAATTTTCCTGGATCTGTTGTATCTCCACAATTCTGATAGTTCCACATGTAATTACAACCAGGGATTAAATCTTTACCAGCAGGTAAATAAAATGCAATGGAGGTACAGACTCATCACACAACACCTCCCACCACAAACACACACACACACACACACACACACACATACACCTCTGGTACAGACTGCACTTGCAGATTAAGCAGTGTGATAAACCAGCAGCCTTCAGACATAACCTAGATGATTGGAGGGGCACTCACAAATTCAGCTTGGGCTTGACTGGCCTAACTCTCCCAGAGAAAGGGGGTATAGTCTATGGGTAGGTACTGGCAAGGAGTGAAACGTCACAAAACTCAGTTGGCTTGAATTTTCAATGGATTTATGAATATAATATAAACATTTAAAGGAATACGCCAAGGTGACGTGAAGCAGCAGTACAGATGTTATCAGACATTGTCATTTAACTACTGAACATAACCTCAGGCCTTAATGACTAATAATATAGTAAAGAATTATTACCCCTTCCATATAAAGTAAAATTATAAAATTACACTTGCTTGAACAAGAGAAGATAGAGACCCACTTTAGCAAAAGTGCTCTTAACCAAAAGTGTACCTTCGTGAAACTCATTTTACCGAGACACAGTACAGTGGGGGCAAGGAAATATACCTTTTCCCCACTGTAGTGCAATCTCAGAGTTGATATATATATAAGTAGCAGGGGTATGGGGGGAAAAGGGGCTTGCCCCCCTGCTAAAATATGTTTATGTGTATGTGACCCTCGCTACTTATATATACTAAATGCGAGAATACAGTCTGAGAATGGTAAAGTGAGTTTTGCGATAGTACCCTTTCACTAAAGTGGGTCTTGTTCTTCTCTTGTTTGAACAAGTGCAATTTCAAACAAGTGTAATTTTGAACAAGAGAGAACCCATATACATACATACATATGTCCTTCAAGGATGCATCTGCAGTCCTTACATATGGGTTGTCCTTCCTCAGGCAGCCCTTCGGTCGGCTGGATTCCAAAGTCTGGGTCCGGCGTCGGCTGATGTCGCCCTCTCCCCGATGTCAGAGCGCCTGGGGTATAAAAGCATCAGCCGACGCCATCTTCCACAGTCTTTCTTGCCGCGTGGTGCTCGAAGCAGAAGCAGTTCGCAAGTGCCGGTCGGCCAGCTCCTGTAACTTCAGCTACCGAAGACTTCAAAAGCTAAGTACCCCATTGGGGACTCTTTCTTGCCTCAGCCGATGTCAGTTCAAACGCTTAAAGTTAATTGCTTAACTTGTGGGAAACAAATACCTCATAAGGATTTCCATCCTTACTGCCTCCCCTGCCTAGGCCCAGACCACGACATCTCGGCCTGTACAGCCAGTGCCTCCTTCAACCGACGCACTCTTAGGCGTCGGGCGGAGTTTGCAGAGGAAGTTTTTGGGGCTAGTTACTGTTACAATATGCCGTCAGAGACTCCGACTTCTCATTTAACCAAAAAACGGAAGGACAAGGACCGACACACGCGGACCGTGGTTTCGGCTGAAACCACGCTTAGGCCTACCGCGAGTGTCTCGGTCTCGGCTGAAACCGAGTCCTTGGTACTTCCTACCGTCGTTACCGCACAACTGACAACCTCGGCCCCGGAGGCCTCTTCTGAGTCGGTTATAGAATTTCCCTCAGAAACCGATGTTCCGGAAACATCCGACACCATTTCCCTAGACAAAACTACGCCAGCACGTGGAGCAGCTAGGCCTCCTGCATCCATGTCCATAAAGGCATTCACTAGGGCTAAAGCTGCTAAACAGCCAAAATCTCTGCCTCCCAAGGCTATTCCTCAGGGATCCACTACAGGTTCACAGATTTTAAGTTTAGCTGAGGACCTTATTTTCTTAATTAGGGGCTGTCAGCCCCTCAACCTCCTCTAGACAAAAGGCCCAGGGCTGAGCCCACTGATCCCCAGTCCTCTGATGAGGCCTCAGATGGCTCTGCTCTTTCAGACTACCAGGAGGAGGCCTTTACAGCCTATGAGTATTCTGATGCAGAGGAATCTATTCCCTCTGCCTCCCCTCCTGAAGAGCTGTCCTTTGGGGAGACCCTTCACTCCATGAGAGAGCATTTCAAATGGCAGGGCCAGGAATTCTCTGATTCCAGGAAGAGATTAAGGACTTTTTTGCATTTACCTCAGCATAGACCTTTGGCTATTCCTCCAGTTTTGAATGTAATTGATGATGTGTACTCTGAGTCTAGCATTACCCCTGACTCCCTTCCTCCGGCTCCTGTCAAACCCGATAGGTATTACAGGGTTCCGGACTCACATCATTTCCTTTACAAGGCCCACTCTGCTGACCCTGAAACTATTTCCCAGGGCCCTAAAGGGGTTGCATCTGCCACTAGTAAAAATACACTCCCCTCTGAAAGGGAGTCCAGGGCTTTAGAGAGATGGGGTAAAAAAGTGTATACTTCTTCCACTCTTTCTATGAGGGCATTAAATTGTCAATTCCATATGATACAGTATTAAGAGTATTTGTTAGATGAATTGCATAAAAAACTGTCTTCACCTGAACCCCTAGATCGCAAGTCACTTCAGGATCTGGTACATAACTCCCAACAGGTTAGCAACCATTTCCTGCAGTGTTGATGTTCTTCATCTCACATTGCTGCAGTCCTTACATATGGGGTAGTCCGCTGTCCTCGGTCGGCCCGAATACCAAAGTATTAGGCAGACGTCGGTCAAGGTGCTTAAAACTGACATCAGGACGTCAGGGTACAAAAGCGCATGACCGACGTCACATCCTCAGTCTTTTTTGCCGCATGGTCCGATGCAGAAGCAGCGTTGCAAGTGCCATTCGGCGTTCTGAAATTTTTCGAGTTCGGAGTTTCAGACCGAATCCAAGTTGGCTAAGTACCCCGTTGGGGAATATTTTGGTTTTTTCTTGCCTCAGTGTATTACCGGATGTCAGAAAAAGTGAATAATTGTATTTCTTGTGGGAAACAGATACCGCATAGGGATTATCATTCTTTGTGCATTCCTTGTTTGGGGCCTGAGCACGACGTAGTCGGGTGTCGCTTTTGTGCTAGGTTTAATAAGCACTATTGCGAAGGTTAGATTGTGCTAGGCTGGTCTTCGAAGCGGTGCAATTATAACATGCCGCCGGATACTCCGGCCGCTTCCAAGAAGCGCAAAGACAAAGCGTTAAATCCAGGCAAGATGAGTCGTCCGTTCGGACGCCGGTTCTTTAGAGGCTTCAATGGAACCGGTGGTTCCACGGAGGCTTCTCTGGAGTCTCAGGGGGAGACTTTGATTTTGCAGGATGTGGCCTCTCAAGAGGCAGGCCAGGCTGAAGGGGCTTCTCAGGTTTCTGTACTCCCCTCCCTTCCCAGGGTGGTTAGGCCCTCTCCTTCTGTTTCCAAGGCTTCTTCCAGAGGCAGGCCAGGTTTAGCTTCTGTTGGTGTCACTCCTAGTTCAGCAGGGTCTGTGCCTAAGAAGCACATGCTTAAAATGGCAGAAGATTTGATTACTCTGATTAGAGGTTCTATGCCCCCTCCTGATAAGAGGCCTAGGGTGGAGCCAGAGTTGGAAAGTTTTGAACAGGCTTCGGATGCTTCAGAGTCTTCGGCTGAAGACTTGCAGGAGTACACTCCTTTTTCTGATTCTGATGCAGAAGATTCCACTCCTTCTGCTTCTCCTTCAGAGGATTTCTCTTTTTCAGAGACTCTTCATTCTATAAGGGAACATTTTAAGTGGGAAGGTCAGGACTTCTCTGATTCACGGAAAAGGCTTAGGGAATTTTTGTTTTTACCTCAACATAGGCCCTTAGCTATACCTCCTGTTCTGGATGTTGTGCAAGATGTATTTTCAGAGGCTTCACTTAATCCTGATTCTCTGCCTCCTGCGCCTGTTAAACCGGATAGGTATTACAGGGTGCCTGAGGCTCATAAATATCTCTATAAGAGTCCTAGGGCGGACCCAGAAACTATTAGCCGGGGACCTAAGGGTGTCAGGGCCTCTGTTGTAAAGAATCCGGTTCCTCTAGATAAAGAGGCCAGAGCTTTGGATAGATGGGGAAAGAAGGTCTATACATCTTCTACCTTAGCAATGAGGGCTTTGAATTGCCAGTTTCATATGTTGAAATATCAGAATTTTCTTCTTTCTCAGTTGAAATCTAAGGTGGATGCTCTGGCAGAAGGCATTGAGTGTAAAGAATTACAAGATTTGGTGCATGTCTCTGAACAGGTGGGTAAGCATTCTTTACAGTGTGGTTTTGATGCTTTGCAGGCCTCTTCTAGGGTGGCTGCCACTGGTTCAGTTCTTCGCAGGCATGCCTGGCTTAAGGATCAGAATTTATCTGACCATGTTAAGACAAGGATTTTGGATGCTCCTTTGCAGGCTGAAGTGTTGTTTGGTCCACCTGTGGAGTCAGTCTTGAAGAAAATGGAAGACAAGGCTAAGTCTATGCAGACTGTTAAAGATTTTTTGCAAGTTCAGCCTCCGAAGTTTAGTAGAAATTGGCCTGCTAAGGGGTGGACGTATCCTTCTTCTGATTCTCAGTCTAGGGGTAGATCTAGACATGGTAGGGGCAGAGCTCAGAGTTCCTTCAGACCTAGAACATGGAGTTCACCTGCACAATCTTTGAGTGAGGGCAGGGGCCAGTCCTTTCGTAAACAGGCCCAATGACCTACTGTTTCAGCTGCCAGCTCCTTCTTGCCTGGCAGCACCTTTGGGAGGACGGTTGGCACTCTTCAAGGAAAATTGGATTTTAATTACCCAGGACAAATGGGTGTTGGATATCATACACCAAGGTTACAAGTTTTATTTCCATACCTTGCCTCCTTTCAAAGGCATGCCAGACATTCCTCCTCAGCAAAGACTAGAGGCTCACAAACAGATTTCTCTTCTACTTCAAATAGGAGCTATACAACCGGTCCCTCTGCCAGAAGTGGGCCTAGGATTTTATTCTCGCCTGTTTCTAGTACCGAAGAAAGGGAACACGTGGAGACCAATTTTGGATTTATCTATCCTCAACACATATCTGGACATTCCCAAGTTCAAAATGTTGACGTTACAACAGCTTTTACCTCTGCTGGGCAAAGATCACTGGATGGTGACTCTGGATCTCAAGGAGGCTTACCTTCATGTTCCTATCAGGCCCAGTTGCAGGAAGTATCTGCTTTCGGGCTGGGACTTTTCATTATCAGTTCTCTGCATTGCCCTTTGGCTTATCTACTGCACCCAGAGTGTTCACAAAGGTTCTGGCTCCAGTGATAGCTTTCTTCAGGCTAAGAGGAATACAAATCTATCCTTATTTGGACGATTGCCTGATTCTAGCTCAAGGAAAGGACGAACTTCTTCATCATTTACAGTATGTGATGGCAGTGTTAAGATGCCTAGGGTATTCTGTGAACGAAATAAAGTCCAGTCTAGTACCCTCTCAGGACATGTGCTTTCTGGGTGTGAGACTGAATACAGCATCCCAGATGGCCTTTTGACCCCGGACAAACAAAAGAATCTTTCTCTTTATTTCCATCAATTGTCTCGTCAGTCCAGGCTGACTGCAAGGACAGTCCTTCAAGCCTTGGGGTTCATGGAATCTTGTATTCTGGTACTTCCCAATGCCAGATTGCATATGAGGAAGCTACAATGGTATCTCAAAAATGTATGGACGCAACACTGCCAAGATATGGACACTGTCATTCAGATAATACCTTGCATTCAAAAGGAATTTTTGTGGTGGTCTCAGGAATGTCACCTAAACAAGGGACTCTCTGTGACCCGACCAGAGGCGAGTCAGATTCTAACGACAGATGCCTCAGACAAAACTTGGGGAGCTCATCTAAATGGAAAATGGGTACAAGACATGTGGCCTGCCAGACTTCAACATTTACATATCAACTTGAAGGAGATGTTAGCAGTCCAATTTGCATTGATAGCTTTCAAGGATTTACTTCTTCCAGGGCAGGTGTTGATTCAAACAGACAACACAACTGTCATGTGGTACATCAACAAGCAAGGGGGGACACATTCTTACCATCTATGCAGACAAGCAATGATTTTGTGGGAGACTGCTCTCAGTTTGCAGCTAAATCTTCAGGCAAGGTTTCTGCCAGGAGCACAGAACTCCTTAGCAGATGTGTTGAGCAGACAAATCATGGATCCCCACGAGTGGAAATTGGATCCTCATGTATTTCAAAAATTGACAGTGTTATGGGGAACTCCAGACATAGATCTGTTCGCTTCTCCACTAAATTACCAGTTGCCAAAGTTTTGCACAAAAAGGTTTCATCCCACAGCTTGGAAAGTGGATGCTCTCTCATTCAATTGGAGCAATCTTCATGTGTATGCCTTTCCACCACTGCCTCTCCTCCCAAAGGTACTCCTGAAGGTCAGACAGGACAAGCCAACCATGATTTTAATAGCTCCGGATTGGCCTTGACAGCACTGGTACCCCTTACTGAGAAGTCTGGTATGGGAGCCTCCATGGCCTTTGCCTTCGATTCCATACCTGCTGTCTCAGGAGAACAGTCACCTACTCAATGTCAAACTTCAGTCTCTGCATCTAACAGCCTGGCATATTCTGTTTTAAACCCTGAAGGGTCTCAGCTTCCACAACAAGTTTTGAATGTTATTTTGGAGGCCAGAAGGCCTAGAACAAGGAAAGTTTACGCAGATAAATGGAGGAGATTTTTAATTTGGAGTACAGCAAAGGACTTTGATGTTTCTAAACCTAATTTAAGTGTTGCTCTTCAATACCTTACTGAGTTATTGGACAAAGGTTTATCCTTCTCCTCTATAAAGGTTCATGCTGCAGCAATTTCTGCTCACTATGACTGTGACCCGCCATTATTTTCTCATCCTTTGTTTAAGCAATTCCTTAGAGGGGCAAAGAATATAAGCAATTCCTTAGAGGGGCAAAGAATATAAGACCCCCACGTAGAGCTCCTACTCCTGCTTGGGATCTCAATTTTGTGTTGGAGAAACTCACTCTACAACCTTTTGAGCCTGCAGCTTCTGCCGAGTTGAAATATTTATCATGGAAGACTGCTTTTTTGTTGGCCATTACCTCTGCGAGAAGGGTTTCTGAATTACAGGCCCTTATGGCGGTTGAGCCTTTCTTAATTTTCCACAAGGATAGGGTATCTTTGCGTACTAATCCTTCCTTTATGCTTAAAGTGGTTTCTAGTGTGGCTTTAAACCAAACTATTCATTTGCCTACTTTTTATGCAAACCCCCAAAATAAAGGGGAAAAGATTTTGCACACTTTGGATATACACAGACAGTTGCGATATTATTTGAGCAGAACTAAAGGGTTCAGGCAGTCTCAGCAGTTATTTGTTTCATTTGCTTTGGGTTCCCAGGGCAAACCTGTTTCAAAACAAACTATTTCTAAGTGGATTGGTCTTTGTATTGCTTTCTGTTATTCCCATCATGGTAAGGAGATTCCAGCTGGGATTAGGCCTCATTCCACTAGGGCTACTGCCACTTCTACAGCTTTTAAGGGGTGGCTACTAAAGATATTTTGGAGGCAGCTACTTGGAGTTCAGTGCATACTTTCTCTAAGCATTACCACCTTCCACTTTACTCTAAATCTAGGGCTGGATTTGCCACTGCAATTTTACAGGGCATTTTGGCAGCTCCTAATGCTTTATAGTTTTGCCATCCTCCCTTACCTCTGCTTTGGGATTCTACCCATATGTAAGGACTGCAGCAATGTGAGATGAAGAACATAGTATAGTTTTGTACCTACCATAAATGTAGATGTTCGAAGATCCACATTGCTGCAGTCCAATTTTCCCTCCCTCCTTCCCCTCTGTAGTTTGAGATGGTTGTGTGGTTTGGGTTGTAAATATTGTAAATATGGTTAGTGCAGGGGTGGTTGGTTGTTCTTTGCTGTTTTTTGGCTTTGGCCTTTCTTTTTAGGGCCTTCTGACATCTGGGGCAAGAAAAGACTGAGGATGTGACGTCGGTCATGCGCTTTTGTACCCTGACGTCCTGATGTCAGTTTTAAGCGCCTTGACCGACGTCTGCCTAATACTTTGGTATTCGGGCCGACCGAGGACAGCGGACTACCCCATATGTAAGGACTGCAGCAATGTGGATCTTCGAACATCTACATTTATGGTAGGTACAAAACTGTACTTTATGATGCATTGGAAGCTTCATGTAGGTCAGCAATGACAGGTGCAGTCATACGTAGGCATGCTTGGCTGAAGGAACAAACTCTGCCAGATCATGTTAAAGCAAAGCTTCTGGATGCTCCACTGGAAAAGCAAAAGTTATTTGGCTCCACTGCTCAGGAGGTCTTAAAGAAATTTGAGTAAAAGGCTAAATCTGTGCAAACAGTCAAAGATTTTCTCCAGGTCCAACCACCAAGATTCAGCAGAAATTGTCCCTCTAAGAATTGGTCCTTTCCAGACACAGAGAGATTTCAAAGAGGCAAGAACAGGCATGCCAGAGGTAGAGGGCAAGCTAGAGGCTCCTACAGAGGACATCAATGGCAGCCTCCTAACCAGAGAGGTAGTGCAGGACCTACAACTGCTGCACAAGGACAGACTCGATGACTTTACCTTGACCCCGCCAACCAGGGCTCAATTGGAAGCACCTTTGGGAGGAAAGCTATCTTTATTCTCAAAGAATTGGCACAGTATTACAAGGGACAAATGGACACTGCAAATAATAGACAAAGGATACAGGTTCCATTTTCATACATTACCAAAAAGAAAAGGCATGCCAAACCTGCCACCAAATCAAAGGGCAGAGGCTTTAAAACAAATTTCCAACCTATTGCAAATGAAAGCTATAGAAAAAGTTCCTCTCACAGAACAAGGCCAAGGATTTTATTCCAGACTATTCCTTGTCCCAAGAAAAGAAAAACAATGGAGGCCTATTCTCGACTTGTCCGCACTGAATACTTATCTCATTGTGCCAAAATTCAAAATGCTGACCCTACAGCAACTCCTTCCCATGCTGGGCAAGGGGTCTTGGCTGGTAACTCTAGACCTCAAGGAGGCATACCTGCATGTCCCTATCAGACAAAGTTGCAGAAGACACCTCAGATTTCTTGCAGGTTCAGAGCATTATCAATTCTCAGCATTGCCCTTTGGCTTATCTACTGCACCCAGAGTATTCATGAAATGCCTGGCATCAGTAATTGCACACTGCAGACTTCAGGGGATTCAAATATACACATATCTGGACGACTGCCTTATACAAGCGGACAGCCAACAAACTTTGGTAAAACACTTGAATTATGCCATCCGCCTACTTCAGGCTTTGGGATATACAGTCAACATTCATAAATCAAGACTTGTTCCATCCCAAAGGATAATTTTTCTGGGTGCAAAACTAGATCCAACCACCCAAATGGCTTTTCTCACGGAAGAAAAACAAAGACAACTACCGGATTATTTCAAAAATCTGACAAAACAAACTCGGCTGACTGCAAGGGAAATCCTGCAGGCCCTGGGTTACATGGCATCTTGCATTCTTCTGATTCCACAAGCAAGGCTGCATATGAGGAAACTACAATGGTACCTAAGGAGTTTATGGTCTCAGCACAGTCACAGCCTAGAAGCTTTGATACCACTCATTCCATGCCTTCAAAAGGAATTTCTGTGGTGGGCTCAAGCAAGCCAGTCAAACAGGGGCCTGCCCTTCAGCAAACCAATAATCAGCCAAACCATTACAATGGACGCTTCAGACCATGGATGGAGAGCACACATGGAGGGCAGATGCATTCAAGGTCTATGGTCACAGAAAGAATTGAGCATGCACATAAACCAAAAGGAAATGCTGGCGGCGATACATGCAATCGAGGCCTTCAAACATTTTCTCAATCAAGGCCACCTGCTAATAAGGACAGACAATACCACAGTTATGTGGTACATAAACAAGCAAGGAGGTACCCATTCCAACCCTCTTTGCAGGCTGGCAATGAATCTTTGGGAACTTTCCCTAAAAATCAATATAGAGCTGCAATCCCAGTTTGTGCCAGGAAAAGACAATATACTGGCGGACAGTCTAAGCAGAAATATCATGGATCCACACGAATGGATGCTGCACCCAGACATCTTCCTTCAGATAACACAATCATGGGGGAGGCCGGACATAGATCTTTTTGCCTCCCACCACAACCATCAGCTGAAGAAATTCTGCTCAAGGACATACCACCCACAGGCATGGAAAGTGGATGCCCTCTCTTTCAGCTGGAATACTCTAACAGTGTATGCATTCCCACCTCTCCCATTAATGACCAAGGTCTTACTGAAGATCAGGACAGAGCAGCCAAAAGTGATCCTGATAGCTCTGGACTGGCCCAGACAGCACTGGTACCCACTGTTAAGGAGCATGTCACACACAAAACCGTGGCCTCTGCCACAATGGCCACTTCTTCTGACGCATCACAATTACAAAACTCTGCACTCCAGCCTGAAAACCTTGCAGCTGACAGCCTGGAGAATACCTTGACTCCTCACCAGGATAAGCTATCTAAGACAGTGAAGGACATCATCATGGAAGCTCGTCGGCCTTCCACAAGAAAGGCATATTCAGCAAAATGGAAAAGATTTTGCACTTGGAACACCACAAAAGGCCTAGATGTGACAGTGATGAACATGGCACATATCCTGGAATACTTGGCAGAAATGCTCCACAATGGCCTTTCTTACTCTTCCATAAAAATTCATGCTTCAGCAATTTCAGCAGAATACAATACTGATCCACCTGTCTTCTCTCATCCACTCCTAAGGCAGTTCCTAAGGGGAATTAAAAACATCAATCCTCCAAGGAAACCACCAGTGCCTACATGGGACCTTAACTTCATGTTGGAAAAATTAACTCTACCTCCCTTTGAACCAGCAGCATCTTCAAAACTACAGTTCCTGTCTTGGAAGACTGCCTTCCTTCTGGCCATAACCTCAGCAAGAAGAGTATCTGAGTTGCAGGCCCTCATGGCAGTACAACCATTTCTTATTTTTCATCAGGACAGAGTCTCATTGAGAACCAATCCTTCATTCATGCCAAAGGTGGTAACCAGGGTCTCACTGAACCAAGCTATTCAACTGCCTACCTTCTTTCCTAATCCACAGAACAAAGGGGAGAAACTTCTGCATACCCTGGACATTCACAGACAGTTGCGCTACTACTTGGACAGAACTATGACTTACAGAAAAACTGACCAGCTATTTGTAGCATATGCTGCTGGTGTACAAGGAAAAGCAATTTCCAAACAGACAATTTCCAAATGGAAAGGGAATTGCATTCGATTCTGTTACTCTTTTCATGGCAAAGCTGTGCCAGCTAACATTAGACCTCATTCCACCAGAGCCACAGCCACCTCCACAGCCTTCTTAAGAGGGGTGGCTACCAAGGACATTTTAGAAGCTGCTACATGGAGCTCCGTGCATACATTTTCCAAGCATTACAACTTACCCTTATATTCCAGATCCAGAGCAGGCTTTGCTACGGCAGTCCTGCAGGGCATTTTAGCTACACCATCCTTTTCTTAGATCCTACCACCCCCAGCTTGGCTATGGTATTCTACCCATATGTAAGGACTGCAGATGCATCCTTGAAGGACATAGTACAGTTTTGTACCTACCATAAATGTAGATGTCTGATAGGTATGCATCTGCAGTCAGGTTTACCCTCCCTCCTTCCCCTCTGTGGTATTTCCTGGGTAATTATCCCTCTTATAGCT